>NW_027017306.1:0-147500 GCF_036013445.1 Caloenas nicobarica
CGACAGGGCCCGACAGAGCCCGACAGGGCCCGACAGAGCCCGACAGAGCCGACAGGGCCCAGTAGAGCCGACAGAGCCCGACAGAGCCCCGACAGAGCCCGACAGAGCCCGACAGAGCCCAGTAGAGCCTGACAGAGCCCGACAGAGCCCGACAGAGCCCGACAGAGCCCGACAGAGCCCGACAGGGCCCGACAGGGCCCGACAGGGCCCGACAGGGCCCAGTAGAGCCCGACAGAGCCCGACAGAGCCCAGTAGAGCCCAGTAG
This sequence comes from Caloenas nicobarica, assembly GCF_036013445.1. NCBI lineage: Eukaryota > Metazoa > Chordata > Aves > Columbiformes > Columbidae > Caloenas > Caloenas nicobarica. The sequence continues at coordinate 266 of NW_027017306.1, forward strand.
AGCCCGACAGAGCCCGACAGGGCCCGACAGGGCCCGACAGGGCCCAGTAGAGCCCGACAGAGCCCGACAGAGCACAGTAGAGCCCAGTAGAGCCCGACAGAGCCCGACAGAGCCCGACAGAGCCCGACAGGGCCCGACAGGGCCCAGTAGAGCCCGAAAGAGCCCGATAGAGCCCAGTAGAGCCCAGTAGAGCCCGACGAGGCCCGACAGGGCCTAACAGGGCCCAGTAGAGCCCGACAGAGGCCGACAGAGCCCGACAGGGCCCGACAGAGCCCGACAGAGCCCGACAGGGCCCGACAGGGCCCGACAGGGCCCGACAGGGCACGACAGAGCCCGACAGGGCCCGACAGGGCCCGACAGGGCCCGACAGAGCCCGACAGAGCCCGACAGGGCCCGACAGGGCACGACAGAGCCCGACAGAACCCGACGAGGCCCGACAGGGCCCAGTAGAGCCCGACAGAGCCTGACAGAGCCCGACAGAACCCGTCAGAGCCCGACAGAGCCCGACAGAGCCCGACAGAGCCCGACAGGGCCCAGTAGAGCCCGACAGAGCCCGACAGAGCCCGACAGAGCCCGACAGGGCCCGACAGGGCCCGACAGGGCCCAGTAGAGCCCGACAGGGTCCAGTAGAGCCCGACAGAGCCCGACAGGGCCCGACAGAGCCCGACAGAGCCCGACAGAGCCCGACAGGGCCCAGTAGAGCCCGACAGAGCCCGACAGAGCCCGACAGAGCCTGACAGGGCCCAACAGAGCCCGACAGAGCCCGACAGGGCCCGACAGAGTCCGACAGAGCCCGACAGAGCCCGACAGAGCCCGACAGAGCCCGACAGGGCCCGACAGAGCCCGACAGAGCCCGACAGGGCCCGACAGGGCCCGACAGGGCCCGACAGAGGCCGACAGGGCCCGACAGGGCCCAGTAGAGCCCGACAGAGCCCGACAGAGCCCGACAGGGCCCGACAGGGCCCAGTAGAGCCCGACAGAGCCCGACAGAGCCCGACAGAGCCCGACAGGGCCCGACAGGGCCCGACAGAGGCCGACAGGGCCCGACAGGGCCCAGTAGAGCCCGACAGGGCCCGACAGAGCCCGACAGAGCCCGACAGAGCCCGACAGGGTCCGACAGGGCCCGACAGGGCCCGACAGAGCCCGACAGGGCCCAGTAGAGCCCGACAGGGCCCGACAGAGCCCGACAGGGCCCAGTAGAGCCCGACAGAGCCCGACAGGGCCCGACAGGGCCCGACAGGGCCCAGTAGAGCCTGACAGAGCCCGACAGAGCCCGACAGAGCCCGACAGAGCCCGACAGAGCCCAGTAGAGCCCGACAGAGCCCGACAGAGCCCGACAGAGCCCGACAGAGCCTGACAGGGCCCGACAGGGCCCAGTAGAGCCCGACAGAGCCCGACAGAGCCCGACAGAGCCCGACAGAGGCCGACAGAGGCCGACAGGGCCCGACAGGGCCCAGTAGAGCCCGACAGAGCCCGACAGAACACGTCAGAGCCCGACAGAGCCCGACAGAGCCCGACAGAGCCCGACAGGGCCCGACAGGGCCCGACAGGGCCCGACAGAGCCCGACAGGGCCCGACAGGGCCCGACAGGGCCCAGTAGAGCCCGACAGGGCCCAGTAGAGCCCGACAGAGCCCGACAGGGCCCGACAGAGCCCGACAGAGCCCGACAGGGCCCAGTAGAGCCCGACAGAGCCCGACAGAGCCCGACAGGGCCCGACAGGGCCCGACAGGGCCCGACAGGGCCCAGTAGAGCCCGACAGAGCCCGACAGAGCCCGACAGAGCCCGACAGAGCCCAGTAGAGCCCGACAGAGCCCGACAGAGCCCGACAGAGGCCGACAGAGCCCGACAGAGCCCAGTAGAGCCCGACAGAGCCCGACAGAGCCCGACAGGGCCCGACAGGGCCCGACAGGGCCCGACAGGGCCCGACAGAGCCCGACAGAGCCCGACAGAGCCCGACAGAGCCCGACAGGGCCCAGTAGAGCCCGACAGGGCCCGACAGAGCCCGACAGTGCCCAGTAGAGCCCGACAGGGCCCGACAGAGCCCGACAGAGCCCGACAGGGCCCGACAGGGCCCGACAGGGCCCGACAGGGCCCAGTAGAGCCCGACAGAGCCCGACAGAGCCCGACAGGGCCCGACAGGGCCCGACAGGGCCCAGTAGAGCCCGACAGAGCCCGACAGAGCCCGACAGAGCCCGACAGGGCCCGACAGGGCCCGACAGGGCCCGACAGGGCACGACAGAGCCCGACAGAGACCGACAAGGCCCGACAGAGCCCGACAGAGCCCGACAGAGCCCGACAGGGCCCGACAGGGCCCGACAGGGCCCGACAGAGCCCGACAGGGCCCAGTAGAGCCCGACAGAGCCCGACAGAGCCCGACAGAGCCCGACAGAGCCCAGAAGAGCCCGACAGAGCCCGACAGGGCCCGACAGGGCCCGACAGGGCCCGACAGGGCCCAGTACAGTCCGACAGAGCCCGACAGAGCCCAGTAGAGCCCAGTAGAGCCCGACAGAGCCCGACACAGCCCGACAGAGCCCGACAGAGCCCGACAGGGCCCGACAGAGCCCGACAGAGCCCGACAGGGCCCGACAGGGCCCAGTAGAGCCCGACAGAGCCCGACAGAGCCCGACAGAGCCCGACAGGGCCCAGTAGAGCCCGACAGAGCCCGACAGAACCCGACAGGGCCCGACAGAGCCCGACAGAGCCCGACAGAGCCCGACAGCGCCCGACAGGGCCCAGTAGAGCCCGACAGAGCCCGACAGAGCCCGACAGGGCCCGACAGGGCCCGACAGAGCCCAGTAGAGCCCGACAGAGCCTGACAGGGCCCGACAGAGCCCGACAGGGCCCGACAGAGCCCGACAGAGCCCAGTAGAGCCCGACAGAGCCCGACAGAGCCCGACAGGGCCCGACAGGGCCCGACAGGGCCCGACAGGGCCCGACAGAGCCCGACAGGGCCCGACAGAGCCCGACAGAGCCCGACAGGGCCCAGTAGAGCCCGACAGAGCCCGACAGAGCCCGACAGAGCCCGACAGAGCCCGACAGAGCCCAGTAGAGCCTGACAGAGCCCGACAGAGCCCGACAGAGCCCGACAGAGCCCGACAGAGCCCGACAGGGCCCGACAGGGCCCGACAGGGCCCAGTAGAGCCCGACAGAGCCCGACAGAGCCCAGTAGAGCCCAGTAGAGCCCGACAGAGCCCGACAGGGCCCGACAGGGCCCGACAGGGCCCAGTAGAGCCCGACAGAGCCCGACAGAGCCCAGTAGAGCCCAGTAGAGCCCGACAGAGCCCGACAGAGCCCGACAGAGCCCGACAGGGCCCGACAGGGCCCAGTAGAGCCCGAAAGAGCCCGATAGAGCCCAGTAGAGCCCAGTAGAGCCCGACGAGGCCCGACAGGGCCTAACAGGGCCCAGTAGAGCCCGACAGAGGCCGACAGAGCCCGACAGGGCCCGACAGAGCCCGACAGAGCCCGACAGGGCCCGACAGGGCCCGACAGGGCCCGACAGGGCACGACAGAGCCCGACAGGGCCCGACAGGGCCCGACAGGGCCCGACAGAGCCCGACAGAGCCCGACAGGGCCCGACAGGGCACGACAGAGCCCGACAGAACCCGACGAGGCCCGACAGGGCCCAGTAGAGCCCGACAGAGCCTGACAGAGCCCGACAGAACCCGTCAGAGCCCGACAGAGCCCGACAGAGCCCGACAGAGCCCGACAGGGCCCAGTAGAGCCCGACAGAGCCCGACAGAGCCCGACAGAGCCCGACAGGGCCCGACAGGGCCCGACAGGGCCCAGTAGAGCCCGACAGGGTCCAGTAGAGCCCGACAGAGCCCGACAGGGCCCGACAGAGCCCGACAGAGCCCGACAGAGCCCGACAGGGCCCAGTAGAGCCCGACAGAGCCCGACAGAGCCCGACAGAGCCTGACAGGGCCCAACAGAGCCCGACAGAGCCCGACAGGGCCCGACAGAGTCCGACAGAGCCCGACAGAGCCCGACAGAGCCCGACAGAGCCCAGTAGAGCCCGACAGAGCCCGACAGAGCCCGACAGAGCCCGACAGAGCCCAGTAGAGCCCGACAGAGCCCGACAGAGCCCGACAGGGCCCGACAGAGCCCGACAGGGCCCGACAGGGCCCGACAGGGCCCGACAGAGCCCGACAGGGACCGACAGAGCCCGACAGGGCCCAGTAGAGCCCGACAGAGCCCGACAGAGCCCGACAGAGCCCAGTAGAGCCCGACAGAGCCCGACAGAGCCCGACAGAGCCCAGTAGAGCCCGACAGAGCCCGACAGGGCCCGACAGAGCCCGACAGGGCCCAGTAGAGCCCGACAGAGCCCGACAGAGCCCGACAGGGCCCGACAGAGCCCGACAGAGCCCAGAAGAGCCCGACAGAGCCCGACAGGGCCCGACAGAGCCCGACAGAGCCCGACAGGGCCCGACAGGGCCCGACAGAGCCCAGTACAGCCCGACAGAGCCCGACAGAGCCCGACAGGGCCCGACAGGGCCCAGTAGAGCCCGACAGGGCCCGACAGAGCCCGACAGAGCCCGACAGTGCCCAGTAGAGCCCGACAGGGCCCGACAGAGCCCGACAGAGCCCGACAGGGCCCGACAGGGCCCGACAGGGCCCGACAGGGCCCAGTAGAGCCCGACAGAGCCCGACAGAGCCCGACAGAGCCCGACAGAGCCCGACAGGGCCCAGTAGAGCCCGACACGGCCCGACAGGGCCCGACAGGGCCCGACAGAACCCGACAGAGCCCGACAGGGCCAGACAGGGCCCGACAGGGCCCAGTAGAGCCCGACAGAGCCCGACAGAGCCCGACAGAGCCCGACAGGGCCCGACAGGGCCCGACAGGGCCCAGTAGAGCCCGACAGAGCCCGACAGAGCCCGACAGAGCCCGACAGAGCCCAGTAGAGCCCGACAGAGCCCGACAGGGCCCGACAGAGCCCGACAGAGCCCGACAGGGCCCGACAGGGCCCGACAGAGCCCAGTAGAGCCCGACAGAGCCCAACAGAGCCCGACAGGGCCCGACAGGGCCCGACAGGGCCCAGTAGAGCCCGACAGAGCCGGACAGAGCCCGACAGGGCCCGACAGGGCCCGACAGGGCCCGACAGGGCCCGACAGAGCCCGACAGGGCCCGACAGGGCACGACAGGGCACGACAGAGCCCGACAGAGACCGACAGGGCCCGACAGAGCCCGACAGAGCCCAGTAGAGCCCGACAGAGCCCGACAGAGCCCGACAGGGCCCGACAGGGCCCGACAGAGCCCGACAGAGCCCGACAGGGCCCGACAGAGCCCGACAGAGCCCGACAGGGCCCAGTAGAGCCCGACAGGGCCCAGTAGAGCCCGACAGAGCCCGACAGAGCCCGACAGAGCCCAGAAGAGCCCGACAGAGCCCGACAGAGCCCGACAGGGCCCGACAGGGCCCAGTACAGTCCGACAGAGCCCGACAGAGCCCGACAGAGCCCGACAGAGCCCGACAGAGCCCGACAGAGCCCGACAGGGCCCAGTAGAGCCCGACAGAGCCCGACAGAGCCCGACAGAGCCCGACAGAGCCCGACAGGGCCCGACAGAGCCCGACAGGGCCCGACAGGGCCCGACAGGGCACGACAGAGCCCGACAGGGCCCGACAGGGCCCGACAGGGCCCGACAGAGCCCGACAGAGCCCGACAGAGCCCAGTAGAGCCCAGTAGAGCCCGACAGAGCCCGACAGAGCCCGACAGAGCCCAGTAGAGCCCGACAGGGCCCGACAGGGCCCAGTAGAGCCCGACAGAGCCCGACAGAGCCCGACAGAGCCCGACAGAGCCCGACAGAGCCCGACAGGGCCCAGTAGAGCCCGACAGAGCCCGACAGAGCCCAGTAGAGCCCAGTAGAGCCCGACAGAGCCCGACACAGCCCGACAGAGCCCGACAGAGCCCGACAGGGCCCGACAGAGCCCGACAGAGCCCGACAGGGCCCGACAGGGCCCAGTAGAGCCCGACAGAGCCCGACAGAGCCCGACAGAGCCCGACAGGGCCCAGTAGAGCCCGACAGAGCCCGACAGAACCCGAGAGGCCCGACAGAGCCCGACAGAGCCCGACAGAGCCCGACAGCGCCCGACAGGGCCCAGTAGAGCCCGACAGAGCCCGACAGGGCCCGACAGGGCCCGACAGAGCCCAGTAGAGCCCGACAGAGCCCGACAGGGCCCGACAGAGCCCGACAGGGCCCGACAGAGCCCGACAGAGCCCAGTAGAGCCCGACAGAGCCCGACAGAGCCCGACAGGGCCCGACAGGGCCCGACAGGGCCCGACAGGGCCCGACAGAGCCCGACAGAGCCCGACAGGGCCCGACAGAGCCCGACAGAGCCCGACAGGGCCCAGTAGAGCCCGACAGAGCCCGACAGAGCCCGACAGAGCCCGACAGAGCCCAGTAGAGCCCGACAGAGCCCGACAGAGCCCGACAGAGCCCGACAGAGCCCGACAGGGCCCGACAGGGCCCGACAGGGCCCGACAGGGCCCGACAGAGCCCAGTAGAGCCCGACAGAGCCCGACAGAGCCCAGTAGAGCCCAGTAGAGCCCGACAGAGCCCGACAGGGCCCGACAGGGCCCGACAGGGCCCAGTAGAGCCCGACAGAGCCCGACAGAGCCCAGTAGAGCCCAGTAGAGCCCGACAGAGCCCGACAGAGCCCGACAGGGCCCGACAGGGCCCAGTAGAGCCCGAAAGAGCCCGATAGAGCCCAGTAGAGCCCAGTAGAGCCCGACGAGGCCCGACAGGGCCTGACAGGGCCCAGTAGAGCCCGACAGAGCCCGACAGAGCCTGAGAGAGCCCGACAGGGCCCGACAGGGCCCGACAGAGCCCGACAGAGCCCGACAGAGCCCGACAGGGCCCAGTAGAGCCCGACAGGGCCCGACAGAGCCCGACAGAGCCCGACAGGGCCCGACAGGGCCCGACAGAGCCCGACAGAGCCTGACAGGGCCCGACAGGGCCCGACAGAGCCCGACAGGGCCAGACAGGGCCCAGTAGAGCCCGATAGAGCCCGACAGGGCCCGACAGGGCTCGACAGAGCCCGACAGGGCCCGACAGAGCCCGACAGAGCCCGACAGGGCCCAGTAGAGCCCGACAGGGCACGACAGAGCCCGACAGAGCCCGACAGAGCCCGACAGAGCCCAACAGAACCCGACAGAGCCCGACAGAGCCCGACAGAGACCAGTTGAGTCCGACAGAGCCCAACAGAGCCCGACAGGGCCCGACAGGGCCCGACAGGGCCCAGTAGAGCCCGACAGGGCCCGACAGAGCCCGACAGAGCCCGACAGAGCCCAGTAGAGCCCGACAGAGCCCGACAGAGCCCGACACAGCCCGACAGGGCCCGACAGAGCCCGACAGAGCCCGACAGGGCCCGACAGAGCCCGACAGGGCCCAGTAGAGCCCAGTAGAGCCCGACAGAGCCCAGTAGAGCCCGACAGAGCCCTACAGAGCCCGACAGGGCCCGACAGGGCCCGACAGAGTCCGACAGGGCCCGACAGAGCTCGACAGAGCCCGACAGAGCCCGACAGGGCCCGACAGAGCCTGACAGAGCCCGACAGGGCCCAGTAGAGCCCGACAGAGCCCGACAGAGCCCGACAGGGCCCGACAGGACCCGACAGAGCCCGACAGGGCCCAGTAGAGCCCGACAGAGCCCGACAGAGCCCGACAGGGCCCGACAGGGCCCGACAGAGCCCGACAGGGCCCAGTAGAGCCCGACAGAGCCCGACAGGGCCCGACAGGGCCCAGTAGAGCCCGACAGAGCCCGACAGAGCCCGACAGAGCCCGACAGAGCCCGACAGGGCCCAGTAGAGCCCGACAGAGCCCGACAGAGCCCGACAGAGCCCGACAGAGCCCGACAGAGCCCGACAGAGACCAGTTGAGTCCGACAGAGCCCGACAGAGCCCGACAGAGCCCGACAGGGCCCGACAGGGCCCAGTAGAGCCCGACAGAGCCCGACAGAGCCCGACAGAGCCCGACAGGGCCCGACAGGGCCCAGTAGAGCCCAGTAGAGCCCGACAGAGACCAGTAGAGCCCGACAGAGCCCGACAGAGCCCTACAGAGCCCGACAGGGCCCGACAGGGCCCGACAGAGTCCGACAGGGCCCGACAGAGCTCGACAGAGCCCGACAGAGCCCGACAGAGCCCGACAGGGCCCGACAGAGCCCGACAGTGCCCAGTAGAGCCCGACAGAGCCCGACAGAGCCCGACAGAGCCCGACAGAGCCCGACAGAGCCCGACAGGACCCGACAGGGCCCGACAGAGCCCGACAGAGCCCGACAGGGCCCAGTAGAGCCCGACAGAGCCCGACAGAGCCCGACAGAGCCCGACAGAGCCCAGAAGAGCCCGACAGAGCCCGACAGGGCCCGACAGGGCCCGACAGGGCCCGACAGGGCCCAGTACAGTCCGACAGAGCCCGACAGAGCCCAGTAGAGCCCAGTAGAGCCCGACAGAGCCCGACACAGCCCGACAGAGCCCGACAGAGCCCGACAGGGCCCGACAGAGCCCGACAGAGCCCGACAGGGCCCGACAGGGCCCAGTAGAGCCCGACAGAGCCCGACAGAGCCCGACAGAGCCCGACAGGGCCCAGTAGAGCCCGACAGAGCCCGACAGAACCCGACAGGGCCCGACAGAGCCCGACAGAGCCCGACAGAGCCCGACAGCGCCCGACAGGGCCCAGTAGAGCCCGACAGAGCCCGACAGAGCCCGACAGGGCCCGACAGGGCCCGACAGAGCCCAGTAGAGCCCGACAGAGCCTGACAGGGCCCGACAGAGCCCGACAGGGCCCGACAGAGCCCGACAGAGCCCAGTAGAGCCCGACAGAGCCCGACAGAGCCCGACAGGGCCCGACAGGGCCCGACAGGGCCCGACAGGGCCCGACAGAGCCCGACAGGGCCCGACAGAGCCCGACAGAGCCCGACAGGGCCCAGTAGAGCCCGACAGAGCCCGACAGAGCCCGACAGAGCCCGACAGAGCCCGACAGAGCCCAGTAGAGCCTGACAGAGCCCGACAGAGCCCGACAGAGCCCGACAGAGCCCGACAGAGCCCGACAGGGCCCGACAGGGCCCGACAGGGCCCAGTAGAGCCCGACAGAGCCCGACAGAGCCCAGTAGAGCCCAGTAGAGCCCGACAGAGCCCGACAGGGCCCGACAGGGCCCGACAGGGCCCAGTAGAGCCCGACAGAGCCCGACAGAGCCCAGTAGAGCCCAGTAGAGCCCGACAGAGCCCGACAGAGCCCGACAGAGCCCGACAGGGCCCGACAGGGCCCAGTAGAGCCCGAAAGAGCCCGATAGAGCCCAGTAGAGCCCAGTAGAGCCCGACGAGGCCCGACAGGGCCTAACAGGGCCCAGTAGAGCCCGACAGAGGCCGACAGAGCCCGACAGGGCCCGACAGAGCCCGACAGAGCCCGACAGGGCCCGACAGGGCCCGACAGGGCCCGACAGGGCACGACAGAGCCCGACAGGGCCCGACAGGGCCCGACAGGGCCCGACAGAGCCCGACAGAGCCCGACAGGGCCCGACAGGGCACGACAGAGCCCGACAGAACCCGACGAGGCCCGACAGGGCCCAGTAGAGCCCGACAGAGCCTGACAGAGCCCGACAGAACCCGTCAGAGCCCGACAGAGCCCGACAGAGCCCGACAGAGCCCGACAGGGCCCAGTAGAGCCCGACAGAGCCCGACAGAGCCCGACAGAGCCCGACAGGGCCCGACAGGGCCCGACAGGGCCCAGTAGAGCCCGACAGGGTCCAGTAGAGCCCGACAGAGCCCGACAGGGCCCGACAGAGCCCGACAGAGCCCGACAGAGCCCGACAGGGCCCAGTAGAGCCCGACAGAGCCCGACAGAGCCCGACAGAGCCTGACAGGGCCCAACAGAGCCCGACAGAGCCCGACAGGGCCCGACAGAGTCCGACAGAGCCCGACAGAGCCCGACAGAGCCCGACAGAGCCCAGTAGAGCCCGACAGAGCCCGACAGAGCCCGACAGAGCCCGACAGAGCCCAGTAGAGCCCGACAGAGCCCGACAGAGCCCGACAGGGCCCGACAGAGCCCGACAGGGCCCGACAGGGCCCGACAGGGCCCGACAGAGCCCGACAGGGACCGACAGAGCCCGACAGGGCCCAGTAGAGCCCGACAGAGCCCGACAGAGCCCGACAGAGCCCAGTAGAGCCCGACAGAGCCCGACAGAGCCCGACAGAGCCCAGTAGAGCCCGACAGAGCCCGACAGGGCCCGACAGAGCCCGACAGGGCCCAGTAGAGCCCGACAGAGCCCGACAGAGCCCGACAGGGCCCGACAGAGCCCGACAGAGCCCAGAAGAGCCCGACAGAGCCCGACAGGGCCCGACAGAGCCCGACAGAGCCCGACAGGGCCCGACAGGGCCCGACAGAGCCCAGTACAGCCCGACAGAGCCCGACAGAGCCCGACAGGGCCCGACAGGGCCCCAGTAGAGCCCGACAGGGCCCGACAGAGCCCGACAGAGCCCGACAGTGCCCAGTAGAGCCCGACAGGGCCCGACAGAGCCCGACAGAGCCCGACAGGGCCCGACAGGGCCCGACAGGGCCCGACAGGGCCCAGTAGAGCCCGACAGAGCCCGACAGAGCCCGACAGAGCCCGACAGAGCCCGACAGGGCCCAGTAGAGCCCGACACGGCCCGACAGGGCCCGACAGGGCCCGACAGAACCCGACAGAGCCCGACAGGGCCAGACAGGGCCCGACAGGGCCCAGTAGAGCCCGACAGAGCCCGACAGAGCCCGACAGAGCCCGACAGGGCCCGACAGGGCCCGACAGGGCCCAGTAGAGCCCGACAGAGCCCGACAGAGCCCGACAGAGCCCGACAGAGCCCAGTAGAGCCCGACAGAGCCCGACAGGGCCCGACAGAGCCCGACAGAGCCCGACAGGGCCCGACAGGGCCCGACAGAGCCCAGTAGAGCCCGACAGAGCCCAACAGAGCCCGACAGGGCCCGACAGGGCCCGACAGGGCCCAGTAGAGCCCGACAGAGCCGGACAGAGCCCGACAGGGCCCGACAGGGCCCGACAGGGCCCGACAGGGCCCGACAGAGCCCGACAGGGCCCGACAGGGCACGACAGGGCACGACAGAGCCCGACAGAGACCGACAGGGCCCGACAGAGCCCGACAGAGCCCAGTAGAGCCCGACAGAGCCCGACAGAGCCCGACAGGGCCCGACAGGGCCCGACAGAGCCCGACAGAGCCCGACAGGGCCCGACAGAGCCCGACAGAGCCCGACAGGGCCCAGTAGAGCCCGACAGGGCCCAGTAGAGCCCGACAGAGCCCGACAGAGCCCGACAGAGCCCAGAAGAGCCCGACAGAGCCCGACAGAGCCCGACAGGGCCCGACAGGGCCCAGTACAGTCCGACAGAGCCCGACAGAGCCCGACAGAGCCCGACAGAGCCCGACAGAGCCCGACAGAGCCCGACAGGGCCCAGTAGAGCCCGACAGAGCCCGACAGAGCCCGACAGAGCCCGACAGAGCCCGACAGGGCCCGACAGAGCCCGACAGGGCCCGACAGGGCCCGACAGGGCACGACAGAGCCCGACAGGGCCCGACAGGGCCCGACAGGGCCCGACAGAGCCCGACAGAGCCCGACAGAGCCCAGTAGAGCCCAGTAGAGCCCGACAGAGCCCGACAGAGCCCGACAGAGCCCAGTAGAGCCCGACAGGGCCCGACAGGGCCCAGTAGAGCCCGACAGAGCCCGACAGAGCCCGACAGAGCCCGACAGAGCCCGACAGAGCCCGACAGGGCCCAGTAGAGCCCGACAGAGCCCGACAGAGCCCAGTAGAGCCCAGTAGAGCCCGACAGAGCCCGACACAGCCCGACAGAGCCCGACAGAGCCCGACAGGGCCCGACAGAGCCCGACAGAGCCCGACAGGGCCCGACAGGGCCCAGTAGAGCCCGACAGAGCCCGACAGAGCCCGACAGAGCCCGACAGGGCCCAGTAGAGCCCGACAGAGCCCGACAGAACCCGAGAGGCCCGACAGAGCCCGACAGAGCCCGACAGAGCCCGACAGCGCCCGACAGGGCCCAGTAGAGCCCGACAGAGCCCGACAGGGCCCGACAGGGCCCGACAGAGCCCAGTAGAGCCCGACAGAGCCCGACAGGGCCCGACAGAGCCCGACAGGGCCCGACAGAGCCCGACAGAGCCCAGTAGAGCCCGACAGAGCCCGACAGAGCCCGACAGGGCCCGACAGGGCCCGACAGGGCCCGACAGGGCCCGACAGAGCCCGACAGAGCCCGACAGGGCCCGACAGAGCCCGACAGAGCCCGACAGGGCCCAGTAGAGCCCGACAGAGCCCGACAGAGCCCGACAGAGCCCGACAGAGCCCAGTAGAGCCCGACAGAGCCCGACAGAGCCCGACAGAGCCCGACAGAGCCCGACAGGGCCCGACAGGGCCCGACAGGGCCCGACAGGGCCCGACAGAGCCCAGTAGAGCCCGACAGAGCCCGACAGAGCCCAGTAGAGCCCAGTAGAGCCCGACAGAGCCCGACAGGGCCCGACAGGGCCCGACAGGGCCCAGTAGAGCCCGACAGAGCCCGACAGAGCCCAGTAGAGCCCAGTAGAGCCCGACAGAGCCCGACAGAGCCCGACAGGGCCCGACAGGGCCCAGTAGAGCCCGAAAGAGCCCGATAGAGCCCAGTAGAGCCCAGTAGAGCCCGACGAGGCCCGACAGGGCCTGACAGGGCCCAGTAGAGCCCGACAGAGCCCGACAGAGCCTGAGAGAGCCCGACAGGGCCCGACAGGGCCCGACAGAGCCCGACAGAGCCCGACAGAGCCCGACAGGGCCCAGTAGAGCCCGACAGGGCCCGACAGAGCCCGACAGAGCCCGACAGGGCCCGACAGGGCCCGACAGAGCCCGACAGAGCCTGACAGGGCCCGACAGGGCCCGACAGAGCCCGACAGGGCCAGACAGGGCCCAGTAGAGCCCGATAGAGCCCGACAGGGCCCGACAGGGCTCGACAGAGCCCGACAGGGCCCGACAGAGCCCGACAGAGCCCGACAGGGCCCAGTAGAGCCCGACAGGGCACGACAGAGCCCGACAGAGCCCGACAGAGCCCGACAGAGCCCAACAGAACCCGACAGAGCCCGACAGAGCCCGACAGAGACCAGTTGAGTCCGACAGAGCCCAACAGAGCCCGACAGGGCCCGACAGGGCCCGACAGGGCCCAGTAGAGCCCGACAGGGCCCGACAGAGCCCGACAGAGCCCGACAGAGCCCAGTAGAGCCCGACAGAGCCCGACAGAGCCCGACACAGCCCGACAGGGCCCGACAGAGCCCGACAGAGCCCGACAGGGCCCGACAGAGCCCGACAGGGCCCAGTAGAGCCCAGTAGAGCCCGACAGAGCCCAGTAGAGCCCGACAGAGCCCTACAGAGCCCGACAGGGCCCGACAGGGCCCGACAGAGTCCGACAGGGCCCGACAGAGCTCGACAGAGCCCGACAGAGCCCGACAGGGCCCGACAGAGCCTGACAGAGCCCGACAGGGCCCAGTAGAGCCCGACAGAGCCCGACAGAGCCCGACAGGGCCCGACAGGACCCGACAGAGCCCGACAGGGCCCAGTAGAGCCCGACAGAGCCCGACAGAGCCCGACAGGGCCCGACAGGGCCCGACAGAGCCCGACAGGGCCCAGTAGAGCCCGACAGAGCCCGACAGGGCCCGACAGGGCCCAGTAGAGCCCGACAGAGCCCGACAGAGCCCGACAGAGCCCGACAGAGCCCGACAGGGCCCAGTAGAGCCCGACAGAGCCCGACAGAGCCCGACAGAGCCCGACAGAGCCCGACAGAGCCCGACAGAGACCAGTTGAGTCCGACAGAGCCCGACAGAGCCCGACAGAGCCCGACAGGGCCCGACAGGGCCCAGTAGAGCCCGACAGAGCCCGACAGAGCCCGACAGAGCCCGACAGGGCCCGACAGGGCCCAGTAGAGCCCAGTAGAGCCCGACAGAGACCAGTAGAGCCCGACAGAGCCCGACAGAGCCCTACAGAGCCCGACAGGGCCCGACAGGGCCCGACAGAGTCCGACAGGGCCCGACAGAGCTCGACAGAGCCCGACAGAGCCCGACAGGGCCCGACAGGGCCCGACAGAGCCCGACAGTGCCCAGTAGAGCCCGACAGAGCCCGACAGAGCCCGACAGAGCCCGACAGAGCCCGACAGAGCCCGACAGGACCCGACAGGGCCCGACAGAGCCCGACAGAGCCCGACAGAGCCCGACAGGGCCCAGTAGAGCCCGACAGAGCCCGACAGAGCCCGACAGAGCCCGACAGGGCCCGACAGGGCCCAGTAGAGCCCGACAGAGCCCGACAGAGCCCGACAGAGCCCGACAGGGCCCGACAGGGCCCAGTAGAGCCCGACAGAGCCCGACAGAGCCCGACAGAGCCCGACAGAGCCCGACAGAGCCCGACAGGGCCCGACAGAGCCCGCCAGAGCCCGACAGGGCCCAGTAGAGCCCGACAGAGCCCGACAGAGCCCGACAGAACCCGTCAGAGCCCGCCAGAGCCCGACAGAGCCCGACAGAGCCCGACAGGGCCCGACAGGGCCCGCCAGAGCCCGACAGAGCCCGACAGAGCCCGACAGAGCCCGACAGGGCCCGACAGGGCCCGACAGGGCCCAGTAGAGCCCGACAGGGCCCAGTAGAGCCCGACAGAGCCCGACAGGGCCCGACAGAGCCCGACAGAGCCCGACAGGGCCCGACAGAGCCCGACAGGGCCCCGACAGGGCCCGAGAGAGCCCGACAGGGCCCGACAGGGCCCGACAGGGCCCGACAGAGCCCAGTAGAGCCCGACAGAGCCGACAGAGCCCGACAGAGCCCGACAGAACCCGACAGAGCCCAGTAGAGCCCGACAGAGCCCGACAGGGCCCGACAGAGCCCAGTAGAGCCCGACAGAGCCCGACAGAGCCCGACAGAGCCCAGTAGAGCCCGACAGAGCCTGACAGGGCCCGACAGGGCCCAGTAGAGCCCGACAGAGCCGACAGAGCCCGACAGAGCCCGACAGGGCCAGACAGGGCCCGACAGGGCCCAGTAGAGCCCGATAGAGCCCGACAGAGCCCGACAGGGCCCGACAGGGCCCGACAGGGCCCGACAGAGCCCGACAGAGCCCGACAGAGCCCGACAGGGCCCGATAGAGCCCGACAGGGCCCGACAGAGCCCGACAGAGCCCGACAGGGCCCGATAGAGCCCGACAGGGCCCGACAGAGCCCGACAGAGCCCGACAGGGCACGACAGAGCCCGACAGAGCCCGACAGAGCCCGACAGAGCCCGACAGATCCCAGTAGAGCCCGACAGAGCCCGACAGAGCCCGACAGAGCCCGACAGAGCCCGACAGAGCGCGACAGAGACCAGTTTGAGTCCGACAGAGCCCGACAGAGCCCGACAGAGCCGACAGGGCCCGACAGGGCCCAGTAGAGCCCGACAGAGCCCGACAGAGCCCGACAGAGCCCAGTAGACCCCGACAGAGCCCGACAGAGCCCGACAGAGCCCGACAGAGCCCGACAGGGCCCGACAGGGCCCGACAGAGCCCGACAGAGCCCGACAGAGCCCAGTAGAGCCAGTAGAGCCCGACAGAGCCCAGTAGAGCCCGACAGAGCCCAGTAGAGCCCGACAGGGCCCGACAGAGTCCGACAGGGCCCGACAGAGCTCGACAGAGCACGACAGAGTCCGACAGAGCCCGACAGAGCCTGACAGAGCCCGACAGGGCCCAGTAGAGCCCGACAGAGCCCGACAGAGCCCGACAGAGCCCGACAGAGCCCAGTAGAGCCCAACAGAGCCCGACAGAGCCCGACAGGGCCCGACAGAGCCCGACAGGGCCCGACAGGGCCCGACAGGGCCCGACAGAGCCCGACAGAGCCCGACAGAGCCCGACAGGGCCCGACAGGGCCCAGTAGAGCCCGACAGAGCCCGACAGGGCCCAGTAGAGCCCGACAGAGCCCGACAGAGCCCGACAGAGCCCGACAGAGCCCGACAGGGCCCAGTAGAGCCCGACAGAGCCCGACAGAGCCCGACAGAGCCCGACAGGGCCCGACAGGGCCCGACAGGGCCCGACAGAGCCCAGTAGGGCCCGACAGGGCCCAGTAGAGCCCGACAGAGCCCGACAGAGCCCGACAGGGCCCGACAGGGCCCAGTAGAGCCCGACAGAGCCCGACAGAGCCCGACAGAGCCCGACAGGGCCCGACAGGGCCCGACAGGGCCCGACAGAGGCCGACAGGGCCCGACAGGGCCCAGTAGAGCCCGACAGAGCCCGACAGAGCCCGACAGGGCCCGACAGGGCCCGACAGGGCCCGACAGAGGCCGACAGGGCCCGACAGGGCCCAGTAGAGCCCGACAGGGCCCGACAGAGCCCGACAGAGCCCGACAGAGCCCGACAGGGTCCGACAGGGCCCGACAGGGCCCGACAGAGCCCGACAGGGCCCAGTAGAGCCCGACAGGGCCCGACAGAGCCCGACAGGGCCCAGTAGAGCCCGACAGAGCCCGACAGGGCCCGACAGGGCCCGACAGGGCCCAGTAGAGCCTGACAGAGCCCGACAGAGCCCGACAGAGCCCGACAGAGCCCGACAGAGCCCAGTAGAGCCCGACAGAGCCCGACAGAGCCCGACAGAGCCCGACAGAGCCTGACAGGGCCCGACAGGGCCCAGTAGAGCCCGACAGAGCCCGACAGAGCCCGACAGAGCCCGACAGAGGCCGACAGAGGCCGACAGGGCCCGACAGGGCCCAGTAGAGCCCGACAGAGCCCGACAGAACACGTCAGAGCCCGACAGAGCCCGACAGAGCCCGACAGAGCCCGACAGGGCCCGACAGGGCCCGACAGGGCCCGACAGAGCCCGACAGGGCCCGACAGGGCCCGACAGGGCCCAGTAGAGCCCGACAGGGCCCAGTAGAGCCCGACAGAGCCCGACAGGGCCCGACAGAGCCCGACAGAGCCCGACAGGGCCCAGTAGAGCCCGACAGAGCCCGACAGAGCCCGACAGGGCCCGACAGGGCCCGACAGGGCCCGACAGGGCCCAGTAGAGCCCGACAGAGCCCGACAGAGCCCGACAGAGCCCGACAGAGCCCAGTAGAGCCCGACAGAGCCCGACAGAGCCCGACAGAGGCCGACAGAGCCCGACAGAGCCCAGTAGAGCCCGACAGAGCCCGACAGAGCCCGACAGGGCCCGACAGGGCCCGACAGGGCCCGACAGGGCCCGACAGAGCCCGACAGAGCCCGACAGAGCCCGACAGGGCCCAGTAGAGCCCGACAGGGCCCGACAGAGCCCGACAGTGCCCAGTAGAGCCCGACAGGGCCCGACAGAGCCCGACAGAGCCCGACAGGGCCCGACAGGGCCCGACAGGGCCCGACAGGGCCCAGTAGAGCCCGACAGAGCCCGACAGAGCCCGACAGGGCCCGACAGGGCCCAGTAGAGCCCGACAGAGCCCGACAGAGCCCGACAGAGCCCGACAGGGCCCGACAGGGCCCGACAGGGCCCGACAGGGCACGACAGAGCCCGACAGAGACCGACAAGGCCCGACAGAGCCCGACAGAGCCCGACAGAGCCCGACAGGGCCCGACAGGGCCCGACAGGGCCCGACAGAGCCCGACAGGGCCCAGTAGAGCCCGACAGAGCCCGACAGAGCCCGACAGAGCCCGACAGAGCCCAGAAGAGCCCGACAGAGCCCGACAGGGCCCGACAGGGCCCGACAGGGCCCGACAGGGCCCAGTACAGTCCGACAGAGCCCGACAGAGCCCAGTAGAGCCCAGTAGAGCCCGACAGAGCCCGACACAGCCCGACAGAGCCCGACAGAGCCCGACAGGGCCCGACAGGGCCCGACAGAGCCCGACAGGGCCCGACAGGGCCCAGTAGAGCCCGACAGAGCCCGACAGAGCCCGACAGAGCCCGACAGGGCCCAGTAGAGCCCGACAGAGCCCGACAGAACCCGACAGGGCCCGACAGAGCCCGACAGAGCCCGACAGAGCCCGACAGCGCCCGACAGGGCCCAGTAGAGCCCGACAGAGCCCGACAGAGCCCGACAGGGCCCGACAGGGCCCGACAGAGCCCAGTAGAGCCCGACAGAGCCTGACAGGGCCCGACAGAGCCCGACAGGGCCCGACAGAGCCCGACAGAGCCCAGTAGAGCCCGACAGAGCCCGACAGAGCCCGACAGGGCCCGACAGGGCCCGACAGAGCCCGACAGGGCCCGACAGAGCCCGACAGAGCCCGACAGGGCCCAGTAGAGCCCGACAGAGCCCGACAGAGCCCGACAGAGCCCGACAGAGCCCGACAGAGCCCAGTAGAGCCTGACAGAGCCCGACAGAGCCCGACAGAGCCCGACAGAGCCCGACAGAGCCCGACAGGGCCCGACAGGGCCCGACAGGGCCCAGTAGAGCCCGACAGAGCCCGACAGAGCCCAGTAGAGCCCAGTAGAGCCCGACAGAGCCCGACAGGGCCCGACAGGGCCCGACAGGGCCCAGTAGAGCCCGACAGAGCCCGACAGAGCCCAGTAGAGCCCAGTAGAGCCCGACAGAGCCCGACAGAGCCCGACAGAGCCCGACAGGGCCCGACAGGGCCCAGTAGAGCCCGAAAGAGCCCGATAGAGCCCAGTAGAGCCCAGTAGAGCCCGACGAGGCCCGACAGGGCCTAACAGGGCCCAGTAGAGCCCGACAGAGGCCGACAGAGCCCGACAGGGCCCGACAGAGCCCGACAGAGCCCGACAGGGCCCGACAGGGCCCGACAGGGCCCGACAGGGCACGACAGAGCCCGACAGGGCCCGACAGGGCCCGACAGGGCCCGACAGAGCCCGACAGAGCCCGACAGGGCCCGACAGGGCACGACAGAGCCCGACAGAACCCGACGAGGCCCGACAGGGCCCAGTAGAGCCCGACAGAGCCTGACAGAGCCCGACAGAACCCGTCAGAGCCCGACAGAGCCCGACAGAGCCCGACAGAGCCCGACAGGGCCCAGTAGAGCCCGACAGAGCCCGACAGAGCCCGACAGAGCCCGACAGGGCCCGACAGGGCCCGACAGGGCCCAGTAGAGCCCGACAGGGTCCAGTAGAGCCCGACAGAGCCCGACAGGGCCCGACAGAGCCCGACAGAGCCCGACAGAGCCCGACAGGGCCCAGTAGAGCCCGACAGAGCCCGACAGAGCCCGACAGAGCCTGACAGGGCCCAACAGAGCCCGACAGAGCCCGACAGGGCCCGACAGAGTCCGACAGAGCCCGACAGAGCCCGACAGAGCCCGACAGAGCCCAGTAGAGCCCGACAGAGCCCGACAGAGCCCGACAGAGCCCGACAGAGCCCAGTAGAGCCCGACAGAGCCCGACAGAGCCCGACAGGGCCCGACAGAGCCCGACAGGGCCCGACAGAGCCCGACAGGGCCCGACAGGGCCCGACAGGGCCCGACAGAGCCCGACAGGGACCGACAGAGCCCGACAGGGCCCAGTAGAGCCCGACAGAGCCCGACAGAGCCCGACAGAGCCCGACAGAGCCCGACAGAGCCCGACAGAGCCCAGTAGAGCCCGACAGAGCCCGACAGGGCCCGACAGAGCCCGACAGGGCCCAGTAGAGCCCGACAGAGCCCGACAGAGCCCGACAGGGCCCGACAGGGCCCGACAGGGCCCAGTAGAGCCCGACAGGGCCCGACAGAGCCCGACAGAGCCCGACAGTGCCCAGTAGAGCCCGACAGGGCCCGACAGAGCCCGACAGAGCCCGACAGAGCCCGACAGAGCCCGACAGGGCCCGACAGGGCCCAGTGAGCCCGATAGAGCCCGACAGAGCCCGACAGAGCCCGACAGAGCCCGACAGAGCCCGACAGAGCCCGACAGGGCCCAGTAGAGCCCGACACGGCCCGACAGAGCCCGACACGGCCCGACAGGGCCCGACAGGGCCCGACAGAACCCGACAGAGCCCGACAGGGCCAGACAGGGCCCGACAGGGCCCAGTAGAGCCCGATAGAGCCCGACAGAGCCCGACAGAGCCCGACAGGGCCCGACAGAGCCCGACAGAGCCCGACAGGGCCCGACAGGGCCCGACAGGGCCCGACAGAGCCCGACAGAGCCCAGTAGAGCCCGACAGAGCCCGACAGGGCCCGACAGAGCCCGACAGAGCCCGACAGGGCCCGACAGGGCCCGACAGAGCCCAGTACAGCCCGACAGAGCCCGACAGAGCCCGACAGGGCCCGACAGGGCCCAGTAGAGCCCGACAGGGCCCGACAGAGCCCGACAGAGCCCGACAGTGCCCAGTAGAGCCCGACAGGGCCCGACAGAGCCCGACAGAGCCCGACAGGGCCCGACAGGGCCCGACAGGGCCCGACAGGGCCCAGTAGAGCCCGACAGAGCCCGACAGAGCCCGACAGAGCCCGACAGAGCCCGACAGGGCCCAGTAGAGCCCGACACGGCCCGACAGGGCCCGACAGGGCCCGACAGAACCCGACAGAGCCCGACAGGGCCAGACAGGGCCCGACAGGGCCCAGTAGAGCCCGATAGAGCCCGACAGAGCCCGACAGAGCCCGACAGGGCCCGACAGGGCCCGACAGGGCCCGACAGAGCCCAGTAGAGCCCGACAGAGCCCGACAGAGCCCGACAGAGCCCGACAGAGCCCAGTAGAGCCCGACAGAGCCCGACAGGGCCCGACAGAGCCCGACAGAGCCCGACAGGGCCCGACAGGGCCCGACAGAGCCCAGTAGAGCCCGACAGAGCCCAACAGAGCCCGACAGGGCCCGACAGGGCCCGACAGGGCCCAGTAGAGCCCGACAGAGCCCGACAGAGCCCGACAGGGCCCGACAGGGCCCGACAGAGCCCGACAGGGCCCGACAGGGCACGACAGGGCACGACAGAGCCCGACAGAGACCGACAGGGCCCGACAGAGCCCGACAGAGCCCGACAGAGCCCGACAGAGCCCGACAGGGCCCGACAGGGCCCGACAGGGCCCGACAGGGCCCAGTAGAGCCCGACAGGGCCCAGTAGAGCCCGACAGAGCCCGACAGAGCCCGACAGAGCCCAGAAGAGCTTGACAGAGCCCGACAGAGCCCGACAGGGCCCGACAGGGCCCAGTACAGTCCGACAGAGCCCGACAGAGCCCGACAGAGCCCGACAGAGCCCGACAGAGCCCGACAGAGCCCGACAGGGCCCAGTAGAGCCCGACAGAGCCCGACAGAGCCCGACAGAGCCCGACAGAGCCCGACAGGGCCCGACAGAGCCCGACAGGGCCCGACAGGGCCCGACAGGGCCCGACAGGGCACGACAGAGCCCGACAGGGCCCGACAGGGCCCGACAGGGCCCGACAGAGCCCGACAGAGCCCGACAGAGCCCAGTAGAGCCCAGTAGAGCCCGACAGAGCCCGACAGAGCCCGACAGAGCCCAGTAGAGCCCGACAGGGCCCGACAGGGCCCAGTAGAGCCCGACAGAGCCCGACAGAGCCCGACAGAGCCCGACAGAGCCCGACAGAGCCCGACAGGGCCCAGTAGAGCCCGACAGAGCCCGACAGAGCCCAGTAGAGCCCAGTAGAGCCCGACAGAGCCCGACACAGCCCGACAGAGCCCGACAGAGCCCGACAGGGCCCGACAGAGCCCGACAGAGCCCGACAGGGCCCGACAGGGCCCAGTAGAGCCCGACAGAGCCCGACAGAGCCCGACAGAGCCCGACAGGGCCCAGTAGAGCCCGACAGAGCCCGACAGAACCCGAGAGGCCCGACAGAGCCCGACAGAGCCCGACAGAGCCCGACAGCGCCCGACAGGGCCCAGTAGAGCCCGACAGAGCCCGACAGGGCCCGACAGGGCCCGACAGAGCCCAGTAGAGCCCGACAGAGCCCGACAGGGCCCGACAGAGCCCGACAGGGCCCGACAGAGCCCGACAGAGCCCAGTAGAGCCCGACAGAGCCCGACAGAGCCCGACAGGGCCCGACAGGGCCCGACAGGGCCCGACAGAGCCCGACAGGGCCCGACAGAGCCCGACAGAGCCCGACAGGGCCCAGTAGAGCCCGACAGAGCCCGACAGAGCCCGACAGAGCCCGACAGAGCCCAGTAGAGCCCGACAGAGCCCGACAGAGCCCGACAGAGCCCGACAGAGCCCGACAGGGCCCGACAGGGCCCGACAGGGCCCGACAGGGCCCGACAGAGCCCAGTAGAGCCCGACAGAGCCCAGTAGAGCCCAGTAGAGCCCGACAGAGCCCGACAGGGCCCGACAGGGCCCGACAGGGCCCAGTAGAGCCCGACAGAGCCCGACAGAGCCCAGTAGAGCCCAGTAGAGCCCGACAGAGCCCGACAGAGCCCGACAGGGCCCGACAGGGCCCGACAGGGCCCAGTAGAGCCCGAAAGAGCCCGATAGAGCCCAGTAGAGCCCAGTAGAGCCCGACGAGGCCCGACAGGGCCTGACAGGGCCCAGTAGAGCCCGACAGAGCCCGACAGAGCCTGAGAGAGCCCGACAGGGCCCGACAGGGCCCGACAGAGCCCGACAGAGCCCGACAGAGCCCGACAGGGCCCAGTAGAGCCCGACAGGGCCCGACAGAGCCCGACAGAGCCCGACAGGGCCCGACAGGGCCCGACAGAGCCCGACAGAGCCTGACAGGGCCCGACAGGGCCCGACAGGGCCCGACAGAGCCCGACAGGGCCCAGTAGAGCCCGATAGAGCCCGACAGGGCCCGACAGGGCCCGACAGAGCCCGACAGGGCCCGACAGAGCCCGACAGAGCCCGACAGGGCCCAGTAGAGCCCGACAGGGCACGACAGAGCCCGACAGAGCCCGACAGAGCCCGACAGAGCCCAACAGAACCCGACAGAGCCCGACAGAGCCCGACAGAGACCAGTTGAGTCCGACAGAGCCCAACAGAGCCCGACAGGGCCCGACAGGGCCCGACAGGGCCCAGTAGAGCCCGACAGGGCCCGACAGAGCCCGACAGAGCCCGACAGAGCCCAGTAGAGCCCGACAGAGCCCGACAGAGCCCGACAGAGCCCGACAGGGCCCGACAGAGCCCGACAGAGCCCGACAGGGCCCGACAGAGCCCGACAGGGCCCAGTAGAGCCCAGTAGAGCCCGACAGAGCCCAGTAGAGCCCGACAGAGCCCTACAGAGCCCGACAGGGCCCGACAGGGCCCGACAGAGTCCGACAGGGCCCGACAGAGCTCGACAGAGCCCGACAGAGCCCGACAGGGCCCGACAGAGCCTGACAGAGCCCGACAGGGCCCAGTAGAGCCCGACAGAGCCCGACAGAGCCCGACAGGGCCCGACAGGACCCGACAGAGCCCGACAGGGCCCAGTAGAGCCCGACAGAGCCCGACAGAGCCCGACAGGGCCCAGTAGAGCCCGACAGGGCCCGACAGGGCCCAGTAGAGCCCGACAGAGCCCGACAGAGCCCGACAGAGCCCGACAGAGCCCGACAGGGCCCAGTAGAGCCCGACAGAGCCCGACAGAGCCCAGTAGAGCCCAGTAGAGCCCGACAGAGCCCGACACAGCCCGACAGAGCCCGACAGAGCCCGACAGGGCCCGACAGAGCCCGACAGAGCCCGACAGGGCCCGACAGGGCCCAGTAGAGCCCGACAGAGCCCGACAGAGCCCGACAGAGCCCGACAGGGCCCAGTAGAGCCCGACAGAGCCCGACAGAACCCGAGAGGCCCGACAGAGCCCGACAGAGCCCGACAGAGCCCGACAGCGCCCGACAGGGCCCAGTAGAGCCCGACAGAGCCCGACAGGGCCCGACAGGGCCCGACAGAGCCCAGTAGAGCCCGACAGAGCCCGACAGGGCCCGACAGAGCCCGACAGGGCCCGACAGAGCCCGACAGAGCCCAGTAGAGCCCGACAGAGCCCGACAGAGCCCGACAGGGCCCGACAGGGCCCGACAGGGCCCGACAGGGCCCGACAGAGCCCGACAGAGCCCGACAGGGCCCGACAGAGCCCGACAGAGCCCGACAGGGCCCAGTAGAGCCCGACAGAGCCCGACAGAGCCCGACAGAGCCCGACAGAGCCCAGTAGAGCCCGACAGAGCCCGACAGAGCCCGACAGAGCCCGACAGGGCCCGACAGGGCCCGACAGGGCCCGACAGGGCCCGACAGAGCCCAGTAGAGCCCGACAGAGCCCAGTAGAGCCCAGTAGAGCCCGACAGAGCCCGACAGGGCCCGACAGGGCCCGACAGGGCCCAGTAGAGCCCGACAGAGCCCGACAGAGCCCAGTAGAGCCCAGTAGAGCCCGACAGAGCCCGACAGAGCCCGACAGGGCCCGACAGGGCCCGACAGGGCCCAGTAGAGCCCGAAAGAGCCCGATAGAGCCCAGTAGAGCCCAGTAGAGCCCGACGAGGCCCGACAGGGCCTGACAGGGCCCAGTAGAGCCCGACAGAGCCCGACAGAGCCTGAGAGAGCCCGACAGGGCCCGACAGGGCCCGACAGAGCCCGACAGAGCCCGACAGAGCCCGACAGGGCCCAGTAGAGCCCGACAGGGCCCGACAGAGCCCGACAGAGCCCGACAGGGCCCGACAGGGCCCGACAGAGCCCGACAGAGCCTGACAGGGCCCGACAGGGCCCGACAGGGCCCGACAGAGCCCGACAGGGCCCAGTAGAGCCCGATAGAGCCCGACAGGGCCCGACAGGGCCCGACAGAGCCCGACAGGGCCCGACAGAGCCCGACAGAGCCCGACAGGGCCCAGTAGAGCCCGACAGGGCACGACAGAGCCCGACAGAGCCCGACAGAGCCCGACAGAGCCCAACAGAACCCGACAGAGCCCGACAGAGCCCGACAGAGACCAGTTGAGTCCGACAGAGCCCAACAGAGCCCGACAGGGCCCGACAGGGCCCGACAGGGCCCAGTAGAGCCCGACAGGGCCCGACAGAGCCCGACAGAGCCCGACAGAGCCCAGTAGAGCCCGACAGAGCCCGACAGAGCCCGACAGAGCCCGACAGGGCCCGACAGAGCCCGACAGAGCCCGACAGGGCCCGACAGAGCCCGACAGGGCCCAGTAGAGCCCAGTAGAGCCCGACAGAGCCCAGTAGAGCCCGACAGAGCCCTACAGAGCCCGACAGGGCCCGACAGGGCCCGACAGAGTCCGACAGGGCCCGACAGAGCTCGACAGAGCCCGACAGAGCCCGACAGGGCCCGACAGAGCCTGACAGAGCCCGACAGGGCCCAGTAGAGCCCGACAGAGCCCGACAGAGCCCGACAGGGCCCGACAGGACCCGACAGAGCCCGACAGGGCCCAGTAGAGCCCGACAGAGCCCGACAGAGCCCGACAGGGCCCGACAGGGCCCGACAGGGCCCGACAGGGCCCAGTAGAGCCCGACAGAGCCCGACAGGGCCCGACAGGGCCCAGTAGAGCCCGACAGAGCCCGACAGAGCCCGACAGAGCCCGACAGAGCCCGACAGGGCCCAGTAGAGCCCGACAGAGCCCGACAGAGCCCGACAGAGCCCGACAGAGCCCGACAGAGCCCGACAGAGACCAGTTGAGTCCGACAGAGCCCGACAGAGCCCGACAGAGCCCGACAGGGCCCGACAGGGCCCAGTAGAGCCCGACAGAGCCCGACAGAGCCCGACAGAGCCCGACAGGGCCCGACAGGGCCCAGTAGAGCCCAGTAGAGCCCGACAGAGACCAGTAGAGCCCGACAGAGCCCGACAGAGCCCTACAGAGCCCGACAGGGCCCGACAGGGCCCGACAGAGTCCGACAGGGCCCGACAGAGCTCGACAGAGCCCGACAGGGCCCGTCAGAGCTCGACAGAGCCCGACAGAGCCCGACAGGGCCCGACAGGGCCCGACAGAGCCCGACAGTGCCCAGTAGAGCCCGACAGAGCCCGACAGAGCCCGACAGAGCCCGACAGAGCCCGACAGAGCCCGACAGGACCCGACAGGGCCCGACATTGCCCGACAGAGCCCGACAGAGCCCGACAGGGCCCAGTAGAGCCCGACAGAGCCCGACAGAGCCCGACAGGGCCCGACAGGGCCCGACAGGGCCCAGTAGAGCCCGACAGAGCCCGACAGAGCCCGACAGAGCCCGACAGGGCCCGACAGGGCCCAGTAGAGCCCGACAGAGCCCGACAGAGCCCGACAGAGCCCGACAGAGCCCGACAGAGCCCGACAGGGCCCGACAGAGCCCGACAGAGCCCGACAGGGCCCAGTAGAGCCCGACAGAGCCCGACAGAGCCCGACAGAACCCGTCAGAGCCCGCCAGAGCCCGACAGAGCCCGACAGAGCCCGACAGGGCCCGACAGGGCCCGCCAGAGCCCGACAGAGCCCGACAGAGCCCGACAGAGCCCGACAGGGCCCGACAGGGCCCGACAGGGCCCAGTAGAGCCCGACAGGGCCCAGTAGAGCCCGACAGAGCCCGACAGGGCCCGACAGAGCCCGACAGAGCCCGACAGGGCCCGACAGAGCCCGACAGGGCCCGACAGGGCCCGAGAGAGCCCGACAGGGCCCGACAGGGCCCGACAGGGCCCGACAGAGCCCAGTAGAGCCCGACAGAGCCCGACAGAGCCCGACAGAGCCCGACAGAGCCCGACAGAGCCCAGTAGAGCCCGACAGAGCCCGACAGGGCCCGACAGAGCCCAGTAGAGCCCGACAGAGCCCGACAGAGCCCGACAGAGCCCAGTAGAGCCCGACAGAGCCTGACAGGGCCCGACAGGGCCCAGTAGAGCCCGACAGAGCCCGACAGAGCCCGACAGAGCCCGACAGGGCCAGACAGGGCGCGACAGGGCCCAGTAGAGCCCGATAGAGCCCGACAGAGCCCGACAGGGCCCGACAGGGCCCGACAGGGCCCGACAGAGCCCGACAGAGCCCGACAGATCCCAGTAGAGCCCGACAGAGCCCGACAGAGCCCGACAGAGCCCGACAGAGCCCGACAGAGCCCGACAGAGCGCGACAGAGACCAGTTGAGTCCGACAGAGCCCGACAGAGCCCGACAGAGCCCGACAGGGCCCGACAGGGCCCAGTAGAGCCCGACAGAGCCCGACAGAGCCCGACAGAGCCCAGTAGACCCCGACAGAGCCCGACAGAGCCCGACAGAGCCCGACAGAGCCCGACAGGGCCCGACAGGGCCCGACAGAGCCCGACAGAGCCCGACAGAGCCCAGTAGAGCCCAGTAGAGCCCGACAGAGCCCAGTAGAGCCCGACAGAGCCCAGTAGAGCCCGACAGGGCCCGACAGAGTCCGACAGGGCCCGACAGAGCTCGACAGAGCCCGACAGAGTCCGACAGAGCCCGACAGAGCCTGACAGAGCCCGACAGGGCCCAGTAGAGCCCGACAGAGCCCGACAGAGCCCGACAGAGCCCAGTAGAGCCCAACAGAGCCCGACAGAGCCCGACAGGGCCCGACAGAGCCCGACAGGGCCCGACAGGGCCCGACAGGGCCCGACAGAGCCCGACAGAGCCCGACAGAGCCCGACAGGGCCCGACAGGGCCCGACAGGGCCCAGTAGAGCCCGACAGAGCCCGACAGGGCCCAGTAGAGCCCGACAGAGCCCGACAGAGCCCGACAGAGCCCGACAGAGCCCGACAGGGCCCAGTAGAGCCCGACAGAGCCCGACAGAGCCCGACAGAGCCCGACAGGGCCCGACAGGGCCCGACAGGGCCCGACAGAGGCCGACAGGGCCCGACAGGGCCCAGTAGAGCCCGACAGAGCCCGACAGAGCCCGACAGAGCCCGACAGAGTCCGACAGGGCCCGACAGAGCCCGACAGAGCCCGACAGAGCCCGACAGAGCCCGACAGGGTCCGACAGGGCCCGACAGGGCCCGACAGAGCCCGACAGGGCCCAGTAGAGCCCGACAGGGCCCAGTAGAGCCCGACAGGGCCCAGTAGAGCCCGACAGAGCCCGACAGGGCCCGACAGGGCCCGACAGGGCCCAGTAGAGCCTGACAGAGCCCGACAGAGCCCGACAGAGCCCGACAGAGCCCGACAGAGCCCAGTAGAGCCCGACAGAGCCCGACAGAGCCCGACAGAGCCTGACAGGGCCCGACAGGGCCCAGTAGAGCCCGACAGAGCCCGACAGAGCCCGACAGAGCCCGACAGAGCCCGACAGAGGCCGACAGGGCCCGACAGGGCCCAGTAGAGCCCGACAGAGCCCGACAGAACACGTCAGAGCCCGACAGAGCCCGACAGAGCCCGACAGAGCCCGACAGGGCCCGACAGGGCCCGACAGGGCCCGACAGAGCCCGACAGGGCCCGACAGGGCCCGACAGGGCCCAGTAGAGCCCGACAGGGCCCAGTAGAGCCCGACAGAGCCCGCCAGAGCCCGACAGAGCCCGACAGAGCCCGACAGGGCCCGACAAGGCCCGACAGAGCCCGACAGAGCCCGACAGGGCCCAGTAGAGCCCGACAGAGCCCGACAGAGCCCGAAAGAACCCGTCAGAGCCCGCCAGAGCCCGACAGAGCCCGACAGAGCCCGACAGGGCCCGACAAGGCCCGACAGAGCCCGACAGAGCCCGACAGGGCCCAGTAGAGCCCGACAGAGCCCGACAGAGCCCGACAGGGCCCGACAGGGCCCGACAGGGCCCGACAGGGCCCAGTAGAGCCCGACAGAGCCCGACAGAGCCCGACAGAGCCCGACAGAGCCCAGTAGAGCCCGACAGAGCCCGACAGAGCCCGACAGAGGCCGACAGAGCCCGACAGAGCCCGACAGAGCCCGACAGGGCCCAGTAGAGCCCGACAGAGCCCAACAGAGCCCGACAGAGCCCAGTAGAGCCCGACAGAGCCCGACAGGGCCCGACAGGGCCCGACAGAGCCCAGTAGAGCCCGACAGAGCCCGACAGAGCCCAGTAGAGCCCGACAGAGCCCGACAGGGCCCGACAGGGCCCGACAGGGCCCAGTAGAGCCCGACAGAGCCCGACAGAGCCCGACAGAGCCCGACAGAGCCCGACAGGGCCCAGTAGAGCCCGACAGAGCCCGACAGAGCCCGACAGAGCCCGACAGAGCCCGACAGGGCCCAGTAGAGCCCGACAGGGCCCGACAGAGCCCGACAGAGCCCGACAGGGCCCGACAGAGCCCGACAGAGCCCGACAGAGCCCGACAGGGCCCAGTAGAGCCCGACAGGGCCCGACAGAGCCCGACAGAGCCCGACAGGGCCCGACAGAGCCCGACAGAACCCGACAGAGCCCGACAGGGTGCGACAGGGCCCGAGAGGGCCCAGTAGAGCCCGATAGAGCCCGACAGAGCCCGACAGGGCCCGACAGGGCCCGACAGAGCCCGACAGGGCCCGACAGGGCCCGACAGGGCCCGACAGAGCCCGACAGGGCCCGACAGGGCCCAGTAGAGCCCGATAGAGCCCGACAGAGCCCGACAGAGCCCGACAGAGCCCGACAGGGCCCGACAGGGCCCGACAGAGCCCGACAGGGCCCAGTAGAGCCCGACAGAGCCCGACAGAGCCCGACAGGGCCCGACAGGGCCCAGTAGAGCCCGACAGCCCGACAGAGCCCAGTAGAGCCCAGTAGAGCCCGACAGAGCCCGACAGAGCCCGACAGAGCCCGACAGGGCCCGACAGGGCCCGACAGGGCCCAGTAGAGCCCGAAAGAGCCCGATAGAGCCCAGTAGAGCCCAGTAGAGCCCGACGAGGCCCGACAGGGCCTGACAGGGCCCAGTAGAGCCCGACAGAGCCCGACAGAGCCTGAGAGAGCCCGACAGGGCCCGACAGGGCCCGACAGAGCCCGACAGAGCCCGACAGAGCCCGACAGGGCCCAGTAGAGCCCGACAGGGCCCGACAGAGCCCGACAGATCCCGACAGGGCCCGACAGGGCCCGACAGAGCCCGACAGAGCCTGACAGGGCCCGACAGGGCCCGACAGAGCCCGACAGGGCCAGACAGGGCCCAGTAGAGCCCGATAGAGCCCGACAGGGCCCGACAGGGCCCGACAGAGCCCGACAGGGCCCGACAGAGCCCGACAGAGCCCGACAGGGCCCAGTAGAGCCCGACAGGGCACGACAGAGCCCGACAGAGCCCGACAGAGCCCGACAGAGCCCAACAGAACCCGACAGAGCCCGACAGGGCCCGACAGGGCACGACAGAGCCCGACAGAGACCGACAGGGCCCGACAGAGCCCGACAGGGCCCGACAGAGCCCGACAGAGCCCGACAGAGCCCGACAGAGCCCGACAGGGCCCGACAGGGCCCGACAGAGCCCGACAGAGCCCGACAGGGCCCAGTAGAGCCCGACAGAGCCCGACAGAGCCCGACAGAGCCCGACAGAGCCCAGAAGAGCCCGACAGAGCCCGACAGGGCCCGACAGGGCCCGACAGGGCCCGACAGGGCCCAGTACAGCCCGACAGAGCCCGACAGAGCCCGACAGAGCCCGACAGGGCCCAGTAGAGCCCGACAGAGCCCGACAGAGCCCGACAGAGCCCGACAGGGCCCGACAGGGCACGACAGAGCCCGACAGGGCCCGACAGGGCCCGACAGGGCCCGACAGAGCCCGACAGAGCCCGACAGAGCCCGACAGAGCCCGACAGAACCCGACAGGGCCCGACAGGGCCCAGTAGAGCCCGACAGAGCCTGACAGAGCCCGACAGAACCCGTCAGAGCCCGACAGAGCCCGACAGAGCCCGACAGAGCCCGACAGGGCCCAGTAGAGCCCGACAGAGCCCGACAGAGCCCGACAGAGCCCGACAGGGCCCGACAGGGCCCGACAGGGCCCAGTAGAGCCCGACAGAGCCCGACAGGGCCCGACAGAGCCCGACAGGGCCCGACAGAGCCCGACAGAGCCCGACAGAGCCCGACAGGGCCCAGTAGAGCCCGACAGAGCCCGACAGAGCCCGACAGAGCCTGACAGGGCCCAACAGAGCCCGACAGAGCCCGACAGGGCCCGACAGAGTCCGACAGAGCCCGACAGAGCCCGACAGAGCCCGACAGAGCCCGACAGAGCCCAGTAGAGCCCGACAGAGCCCGACAGAGCCCGACAGAGCCCGACAGAGCCCAGTAGAGCCCGACAGAGCCCGACAGAGCCCGACAGAGCCCGACAGAACCCGACAGGGCCCGACAGAGCCCGACAGGGCCCGACAGGGCCCGACAGAACCCGACAGAGCCCGACAGGGACCGACAGGGACCGACAGGGCCCAGTAGAGCCCGACAGAGCCCGACAGAGCCCGACAGAGCCCAGTAGAGCCCGACAGGGCCCGACAGGGCCCGACAGAGTCCGACAGGGCCCGACAGAGTCCGACAGGGCCCGACAGAGCCCGACAGAGCCCGACAGGGCCCGACAGGGCCCAGTAGAGCCCGACAGAGCCCGACAGAGCCCGACAGGGCCCGACAGGGCCCGACAGAGCCCGACAGAGCCCGACAGAGCCCGACAGGGCCCAGGAGAGCCCGACAGAGCCCGACAGAGCCCGACAGGGCCCAACAGGGCCCGACAGAGCCCGACAGGGCCCGACAGGGCCCGACAGGGCCCAGTAGAGCCCGACAGAGCCTGACAGAGCCCGACAGAGCCCGACAGAGCCCGACAGAACCCGACAGGGCCCGACAGGGCCCAGTAGAGCCCGACAGAACCCGTCAGAGCCCGACAGAGCCCGACAGAGCCCGACAGAGCCCGACAGGGCCCAGTAGAGCCCGACAGAGCCCGACAGAGCCCGACAGAGCCCGACAGGGCCCGACAGGGCCCGACAGGGCCCGACAGGGCCCAGTAGAGCCCGACAGGGCCCAGTAGAGCCCGACAGAGCCCGACAGGGCCCGACAGAGCCCGACAGAGCCCGACAGGGCCCAGTAGAGCCCGACAGAGCCCGACAGAGCCCGACAGAGCCTGACAGGGCCCAACAGAGCCCGACAGAGCCCGACAGGGCCCGACAGAGTCCGACAGAGCCCGACAGAGCCCGACAGAGCCCGACAGAGCCCAGTAGAGCCCGACAGAGCCCGACAGAGCCCGACAGAGCCCGACAGAGCCCAGTAGAGCCCGACAGAGCCCGACAGAGCCCGACAGAGCCCGACAGAGCCCGACAGGGCCCGACAGAGCCCGACAGGGCCCGACAGGGCCCGACAGAACCCGACAGAGCCCGACAGGGACCGACAGAGCCCGACAGGGCCCAGTAGAGCCCGACAGAGCCCGACAGAGCCCGACAGAGCCCAGTAGAGCCCGACAGAGCCCGACAGAGCCCGACAGAGCCCAGTAGAGCCCGACAGAGCCCGACAGGGCCCGACAGGGCCCGACAGGGCCCAGTAGAGCCCGACAGAGCCCGACAGAGCCCGACAGGGCCCGACAGGGCCCGACAGGGCCCAGTAGAGCCCGACAGGGCCCGACAGAGCCCGACAGAGCCCGACAGTGCCCAGTAGAGCCCGACAGGGCCCGACAGAGCCCGACAGAGCCCGACAGAGCCCGACAGGGCCCGACAGGGCCCGACAGGGCCCAGTAGAGCCCGACAGAGCCCGACAGAGCCCGACAGAGCCCGACAGAGCCCGACAGGGCCCAGTAGAGCCCGACACGGCCCGACAGAGCCCGACACGGCCCGACAGGGCCCGACAGGGCCCGACAGAACCCGACAGAGCCCGACAGGGCCAGACAGGGCCCGACAGGGCCCAGTAGAGCCCGATAGAGCCCGACAGAGCCCGACAGAGCCCGACAGGGCCCGACAGGGCCCGACAGAGCCCGACAGGGCCCGACAGAGCCCGACAGAGCCCGACAGAGCCCGACAGGGCCCAGTAGAGCCCGACAGAGCCCGACAGAGCCCGACAGAGCCCGACAGAGCCCAGTAGAGCCCGACAGAGCCCGACAGGGCCCGACAGAGCCCGACAGAGCCCGACAGAGCCCGACAGGGCCCAGTAGAGCCCGACAGAGCCCGACAGAGCCCGACAGAGCCCGACAGAGCCCGACAGGGCCCGACAGGGCCCGACAGGGCCCGACAGAGCCCGACAGAGCCCGACAGGGCCCGACAGAGCCCGACAGAGCCCGACAGAGCCCGACAGAGCCCGACAGAGCCCGACAGGGCCCGACAGAGCCCGACAGGGCCCAGTAGAGCCCGACAGAGCCCGACAGGGCCCGACAGGGCCCGACAGAGCCCGACAGAGCCCGACAGGGCCCAGTAGAGCCCGACAGAGCCCGACAGGGCCCAACAGGGCCCGACAGAGCCCGACAGGGCCCGACACGGCCCGAGCGGGCCCAGTAGAGCCCGACAGAGCCTGACAGAGCCCGACAGAACCCGTCAGAGCCCGACAGATCCCGACAGAGCCCGACAGAGCCTGACAGGGCCCAGTAGAGCCCGACAGAGCCCGACAGAGCCCGACAGAGCCCGACAGGGCCCGACAGGGCCCAGTAGAGCCCGACAGGGCCCAGTAGAGCCCGACAGAGCCCGACAGGGCCCGACAGAGCCCGACAGAGCCCGACAGAGCCCGACAGGGCCCAGTAGAGCCCGACAGAGCCCGACAGAGCCCGACAGAGCCTGACAGGGCCCAACAGAGCCCGACAGAGCCCGACAGGGCCCGACAGGGCCCGACAGGGCCCGACAGGGCCCGACAGAGCCCGACAGGGCCCGACAGGGCACGACAGGGCACGACAGAGCCCGACAGAGACCGACAGGGCCCGACAGAGCCCGACAGAGCCCGACAGAGCCCGACAGAGCCCGACAGGGCCCGACAGGGCCCGACAGGGCCCGACAGAGCCCGACAGGGCCCAGTAGAGCCCGACAGAGCCCAGTAGAGCCCGACAGAGCCCGACAGAGCCCGACAGAGCCCAGAAGAGCCCGACAGAGCCCGACAGAGCCCGACAGGGCCCGACAGGGCCCAGTACAGTCCGACAGAGCCCGACAGAGCCCGACAGAGCCCGACAGAGCCCGACAGAGCCCGACAGAGCCCGACAGGGCCCAGTAGAGCCCGACAGAGCCCGACAGAGCCCGACAGAGCCCGACAGAGCCCGACAGGGCCCGACAGAGCCCGACAGGGCCCGACAGGGCCCGACAGGGCCCGACAGGGCACGACAGAGCCCGACAGGGCCAGACAGGGCCCGACAGGGCCCGACAGAGCCCGACAGAGCCCGACAGAGCCCGACAGAGCCCAGTAGAGCCCAGTAGAGCCCGACAGAGCCCGACAGAGCCCGACAGAGCCCAGTAGAGCCCGACAGGGCCCGACAGGGCCCAGTAGAGCCCGACAGAGCCCGACAGAGCCCGACAGAGCCCGACAGAGCCCGACAGAGCCCGACAGGGCCCAGTAGAGCCCGACAGAGCCCGACAGAGCCCCGTAGAGCCCAGTAGAGCCCGACAGAGCCCGACACAGCCCGACAGAGCCCGACAGAGCCCGACAGGGCCCGACAGAGCCCGACAGAGCCCGACAGGGCCCGACAGGGCCCAGTAGAGCCCGACAGAGCCCGACAGAGCCCGACAGAGCCCGACAGGGCCCAGTAGAGCCCGACAGAGCCCGACAGAGCCCGACAGAACCCGAGAGGCCCGACAGAGCCCGACAGAGCCCGACAGAGCCCGACAGCGCCCGACAGGGCCCAGTAGAGCCCGACAGAGCCCGACAGGGCCCGACAGGGCCCGACAGAGCCCAGTAGAGCCCGACAGAGCCCGACAGGGCCCGACAGAGCCCGACAGGGCCCGACAGAGCCCGACAGAGCCCAGTAGAGCCCGACAGAGCCCGACAGAGCCCGACAGGGCCCGACAGGGCCCGACAGAGCCCGACAGGGCCCGACAGAGCCCGACAGAGCCCGACAGGGCCCAGTAGAGCCCGACAGAGCCCGACAGAGCCCGACAGAGCCCGACAGAGCCCAGTAGAGCCCGACAGAGCCCGACAGAGCCCGACAGAGCCCGACAGAGCCCGACAGGGCCCGACAGGGCCCGACAGGGCCCGACAGGGCCCGACAGAGCCCAGTAGAGCCCGACAGAGCCCGACAGAGCCCAGTAGAGCCCAGTAGAGCCCGACAGAGCCCGACAGGGCCCGACAGGGCCCGACAGGGCCCAGTAGAGCCCGACAGAGCCCGACAGAGCCCAGTAGAGCCCAGTAGAGCCCGACAGAGCCCGACAGAGCCCGACAGGGCCCGACAGGGCCCGACAGGGCCCAGTAGAGCCCGAAAGAGCCCGATAGAGCCCAGTAGAGCCCAGTAGAGCCCGACGAGGCCCGACAGGGCCTGACAGGGCCCAGTAGAGCCCGACAGAGCCCGACAGAGCCTGAGAGAGCCCGACAGGGCCCGACAGGGCCCGACAGAGCCCGACAGAGCCCGACAGAGCCCGACAGGGCCCAGTAGAGCCCGACAGGGCCCGACAGAGCCCGACAGAGCCCGACAGGGCCCGACAGGGCCCGACAGAGCCCGACAGAGCCTGACAGGGCCCGACAGGGCCCGACAGAGCCCGACAGGGCCAGACAGGGCCCAGTAGAGCCCGATAGAGCCCGACAGGGCCCGACAGGGCCCGACAGAGCCCGACAGGGCCCGACAGAGCCCGACAGAGCCCGACAGGGCCCAGTAGAGCCCGACAGGGCACGACAGAGCCCGACAGAGCCCGACAGAGCCCGACAGAGCCCAACAGAACCCGACAGAGCCCGACAGAGCCCGACAGAGACCAGTTGAGTCCGACAGAGCCCAACAGAGCCCGACAGGGCCCGACAGGGCCCGACAGGGCCCAGTAGAGCCCGACAGGGCCCGACAGAGCCCGACAGAGCCCGACAGAGCCCAGTAGAGCCCGACAGAGCCCGACAGAGCCCGACAGAGCCCGACAGGGCCCGACAGAGCCCGACAGAGCCCGACAGGGCCCGACAGAGCCCGACAGGGCCCAGTAGAGCCCAGTAGAGCCCGACAGAGCCCAGTAGAGCCCGACAGAGCCCTACAGAGCCCGACAGGGCCCGACAGGGCCCGACAGAGTCCGACAGGGCCCGACAGAGCTCGACAGAGCCCGACAGAGCCCGACAGGGCCCGACAGAGCCTGACAGAGCCCGACAGGGCCCAGTAGAGCCCGACAGAGCCCGACAGAGCCCGACAGGGCCCGACAGGACCCGACAGAGCCCGACAGGGCCCAGTAGAGCCCGACAGAGCCCGACAGAGCCCGACAGGGCCCGACAGGGCCCGACAGAGCCCGACAGGGCCCAGTAGAGCCCGACAGAGCCCGACAGGGCCCGACAGGGCCCAGTAGAGCCCGACAGAGCCCGACAGAGCCCGACAGAGCCCGACAGAGCCCGACAGGGCCCAGTAGAGCCCGACAGAGCCCGACAGAGCCCGACAGAGCCCGACAGAGCCCGACAGAGCCCGACAGAGACCAGTTGAGTCCGACAGAGCCCGACAGAGCCCGACAGAGCCCGACAGGGCCCGACAGGGCCCAGTAGAGCCCGACAGAGCCCGACAGAGCCCGACAGAGCCCGACAGGGCCCGACAGGGCCCAGTAGAGCCCAGTAGAGCCCGACAGAGACCAGTAGAGCCCGACAGAGCCCGACAGAGCCCTACAGAGCCCGACAGGGCCCGACAGGGCCCGACAGAGTCCGACAGGGCCCGACAGAGCTCGACAGAGCCCGACAGAGCCCGACAGGGCCCGACAGGGCCCGACAGAGCCCGACAGTGCCCAGTAGAGCCCGACAGAGCCCGACAGAGCCCGACAGAGCCCGACAGAGCCCGACAGAGCCCGACAGGACCCGACAGGGCCCGACAGAGCCCGACAGAGCCCGACAGAGCCCGACAGGGCCCAGTAGAGCCCGACAGAGCCCGACAGAGCCCGACAGGGCCCGACAGGGCCCGACAGGGCCCAGTAGAGCCCGACAGAGCCCGACAGAGCCCGACAGAGCCCGACAGGGCCCGACAGGGCCCAGTAGAGCCCGACAGAGCCCGACAGAGCCCGACAGAGCCCGACAGAGCCCGACAGAGCCCGACAGGGCCCGACAGAGCCCGACAGAGCCCGACAGGGCCCAGTAGAGCCCGACAGAGCCCGACAGAGCCCGACAGAACCCGTCAGAGCCCGCCAGAGCCCGACAGAGCCCGACAGAGCCCGACAGGGCCCGACAGGGCCCGCCAGAGCCCGACAGAGCCCGACAGAGCCCGACAGAGCCCGACAGGGCCCG
Source organism: Caloenas nicobarica (assembly GCF_036013445.1). Classification (NCBI taxonomy): domain Eukaryota; kingdom Metazoa; phylum Chordata; class Aves; order Columbiformes; family Columbidae; genus Caloenas; species Caloenas nicobarica. The sequence goes on from NW_027017306.1 coordinate 37,133, forward strand.
ACAGGGCCCGACAGGGCCCAGTAGAGCCCGACAGGGCCCAGTAGAGCCCGACAGAGCCCGACAGGGCCCGACAGAGCCCGACAGAGCCCGACAGGGCCCGACAGAGCCCGACAGGGCCCGACAGGGCCCGAGAGAGCCCGACAGGGCCCGACAGGGCCCGACAGGGCCCGACAGGGCCCAGTAGAGCCCGACAGAGCCCGACAGAGCCCGACAGAGCCCGACAGAGCCCAGTAGAGCCCGACAGAGCCCGACAGGGCCCGACAGAGCCCAGTAGAGCCCGACAGAGCCCGACAGAGCCCGACAGAGCCCAGTAGAGCCCGACAGAGCCTGACAGGGCCCGACAGGGCCCAGTAGAGCCCGACAGAGCCCGACAGAGCCCGACAGGGCCAGACAGGGCCCGACAGGGCCCAGTAGAGCCCGATAGAGCCCGACAGAGCCCGACAGGGCCCGACAGGGCCCGACAGGGCCCGACAGAGCCCGACAGAGCCCGACAGAGCCCGACAGGGCCCGATAGAGCCCGACAGGGCCCGACAGAGCCCGACAGAGCCCGACAGGGCCCGATAGAGCCCGACAGGGCCCGACAGAGCCCGACAGAGCCCGACAGGGCACGACAGAGCCCGACAGAGCCCGACAGAGCCCGACAGAGCCCGACAGATCCCAGTAGAGCCCGACAGAGCCCGACAGAGCCCGACAGAGCCCGACAGAGCCCGACAGAGCCCGACAGAGCGCGACAGAGACCAGTTGAGTCCGACAGAGCCCGACAGAGCCCGACAGAGCCCGACAGGGCCCGACAGGGCCCAGTAGAGCCCGACAGAGCCCGACAGAGCCCGACAGAGCCCAGTAGACCCCGACAGAGCCCGACAGAGCCCGACAGAGCCCGACAGAGCCCGACAGGGCACGACAGAGCCCGACAGAGCCCGACAGAGCCCGACAGAGCCCGACAGAGCCCGACAGGGCCCGACAGAGCCCGACAGAGCCCGACAGAGCCCGACAGGGCCCAGTAGAGCCCGACAGAGCCCGACAGAGCCCGACAGAGCCCGACAGAGCCCAGTAGAGCCCGACAGAGCCCGACAGGGCCCGACAGAGCCCGACAGAGCCCGACAGAGCCCGACAGGGCCCGACAGGGCCCGACAGGGCCCAGTAGAGCCCGACAGAGCCCGACAGAGCCCGACAGAGCCCGACAGAGCCCGACAGGGCCCGACAGGGCCCGACAGGGCCCGACAGGGCACGACAGAGCCCGACAGAGCCCGACAGGGCCCGACAGAGCCCGACAGAGCCCGACAGAGCCCGACAGAGCCCGACAGGGCCCGACAGAGCCCGACAGGGCCCAGTAGAGCCCGACAGAGCCCGACAGGGCCCGACAGGGCCCGACAGAGCCCGACAGAGCCCGACAGGGCCCAGTAGAGCCCGACAGAGCCCGACAGGGCCCAACAGGGCCCGACAGAGCCCGACAGGGCCCGACACGGCCCGAGCGGGCCCAGTAGAGCCCGACAGAGCCTGACAGAGCCCGACAGAACCCGTCAGAGCCCGACAGATCCCGACAGAGCCCGACAGAGCCTGACAGGGCCCAGTAGAGCCCGACAGAGCCCGACAGAGCCCGACAGAGCCCGACAGGGCCCGACAGGGCCCAGTAGAGCCCGACAGGGCCCAGTAGAGCCCGACAGAGCCCGACAGGGCCCGACAGAGCCCGACAGAGCCCGACAGAGCCCGACAGGGCCCAGTAGAGCCCGACAGAGCCCGACAGAGCCCGACAGAGCCTGACAGGGCCCAACAGAGCCCGACAGAGCCCGACAGGGCCCGACAGGGCCCGACAGGGCCCGACAGGGCCCGACAGAGCCCGACAGGGCCCGACAGGGCACGACAGGGCACGACAGAGCCCGACAGAGACCGACAGGGCCCGACAGAGCCCGACAGAGCCCGACAGAGCCCGACAGAGCCCGACAGGGCCCGACAGGGCCCGACAGGGCCCGACAGAGCCCGACAGGGCCCAGTAGAGCCCGACAGGGCCCAGTAGAGCCCGACAGAGCCCGACAGAGCCCGACAGAGCCCAGAAGAGCCCGACAGAGCCCGACAGAGCCCGACAGGGCCCGACAGGGCCCAGTACAGTCCGACAGAGCCCGACAGAGCCCGACAGAGCCCGACAGAGCCCGACAGAGCCCGACAGAGCCCGACAGGGCCCAGTAGAGCCCGACAGAGCCCGACAGAGCCCGACAGAGCCCGACAGAGCCCGACAGGGCCCGACAGAGCCCGACAGGGCCCGACAGGGCCCGACAGGGCCCGACAGGGCACGACAGAGCCCGACAGGGCCCGACAGGGCCCGACAGGGCCCGACAGAGCCCGACAGAGCCCGACAGAGCCCAGTAGAGCCCAGTAGAGCCCGACAGAGCCCGACAGAGCCCGACAGAGCCCAGTAGAGCCCGACAGGGCCCGACAGGGCCCAGTAGCGCCCGACAGAGCCCGACAGAGCCCGACAGAGCCCGACAGAGCCCGACAGAGCCCGACAGGGCCCAGTAGAGCCCGACAGAGCCCGACAGAGCCCAGTAGAGCCCAGTAGAGCCCGACAGAGCCCGACACAGCCCGACAGAGCCCGACAGAGCCCGACAGGGCCCGACAGAGCCCGACAGAGCCCGACAGGGCCCGACAGGGCCCAGTAGAGCCCGACAGAGCCCGACAGAGCCCGACAGAGCCCGACAGGGCCCAGTAGAGCCCGACAGAGCCCGACAGAACCCGAGAGGCCCGACAGAGCCCGACAGAGCCCGACAGAGCCCGACAGCGCCCGACAGGGCCCAGTAGAGCCCGACAGAGCCCGACAGGGCCCGACAGGGCCCGACAGAGCCCAGTAGAGCCCGACAGAGCCCGACAGGGCCCGACAGAGCCCGACAGGGCCCGACAGAGCCCGACAGAGCCCAGTAGAGCCCGACAGAGCCCGACAGAGCCCGACAGGGCCCGACAGGGCCCGACAGAGCCCGACAGGGCCCGACAGAGCCCGACAGAGCCCGACAGGGCCCAGTAGAGCCCGACAGAGCCCGACAGAGCCCGACAGAGCCCGACAGAGCCCAGTAGAGCCCGACAGAGCCCGACAGAGCCCGACAGAGCCCGACAGAGCCCGACAGGGCCCGACAGGGCCCGACAGGGCCCGACAGGGCCCGACAGAGCCCAGTAGAGCCCGACAGAGCCCGACAGAGCCCAGTAGAGCCCAGTAGAGCCCGACAGAGCCCGACAGGGCCCGACAGGGCCCGACAGGGCCCAGTAGAGCCCGACAGAGCCCGACAGAGCCCAGTAGAGCCCAGTAGAGCCCGACAGAGCCCGACAGAGCCCGACAGGGCCCGACAGGGCCCGACAGGGCCCAGTAGAGCCCGAAAGAGCCCGATAGAGCCCAGTAGAGCCCAGTAGAGCCCGACAGAGCCCGACAGGGCCTGACAGGGCCCAGTAGAGCCCGACAGAGCCCGACAGAGCCTGAGAGAGCCCGACAGGGCCCGACAGGGCCCGACAGAGCCCGACAGAGCCCGACAGAGCCCGACAGGGCCCAGTAGAGCCCGACAGGGCCCGACAGAGCCCGACAGAGCCCGACAGGGCCCGACAGGGCCCGACAGAGCCCGACAGAGCCTGACAGGGCCCGACAGGGCCCGACAGAGCCCGACAGGGCCAGACAGGGCCCAGTAGAGCCCGATAGAGCCCGACAGGGCCCGACAGGGCCCGACAGAGCCCGACAGGGCCCGACAGAGCCCGACAGAGCCCGACAGGGCCCAGTAGAGCCCGACAGGGCACGACAGAGCCCGACAGAGCCCGACAGAGCCCGACAGAGCCCAACAGAACCCGACAGAGCCCGACAGAGCCCGACAGAGACCAGTTGAGTCCGACAGAGCCCAACAGAGCCCGACAGGGCCCGACAGGGCCCGACAGGGCCCAGTAGAGCCCGACAGGGCCCGACAGAGCCCGACAGAGCCCGACAGAGCCCAGTAGAGCCCGACAGAGCCCGACAGAGCCCGACAGAGCCCGACAGGGCCCGACAGAGCCCGACAGAGCCCGACAGGGCCCGACAGAGCCCGACAGGGCCCAATAGAGCCCAGTAGAGCCCGACAGAGCCCAGTAGAGCCCGACAGAGCCCTACAGAGCCCGACAGGGCCCGACAGGGCCCGACAGAGTCCGACAGGGCCCGACAGAGCTCGACAGAGCCCGACAGAGCCCGACAGGGCCCGACAGAGCCTGACAGAGCCCGACAGGGCCCAGTAGAGCCCGACAGAGCCCGACAGAGCCCGACAGGGCCCGACAGGGCCCGACAGAGCCCGACAGGGCCCAGTAGAGCCCGACAGAGCCCGACAGAGCCCGACAGGGCCCGACAGGGCCCGACAGAGCCCGACAGGGCCCAGTAGAGCCCGACAGAGCCCGACAGGGCCCGACAGGGCCCAGTAGAGCCCGACAGAGCCCGACAGAGCCCGACAGAGCCCGACAGAGCCCGACAGGGCCCAGTAGAGCCCGACAGAGCCCGACAGAGCCCGACAGAGCCCGACAGAGCCCGACAGAGCCCGACAGAGACCAGTTGAGTCCGACAGAGCCCGACAGAGCCCGACAGAGCCCGACAGGGCCCGACAGGGCCCAGTAGAGCCCGACAGAGCCCGACAGAGCCCGACAGAGCCCGACAGGGCCCGACAGGGCCCAGTAGAGCCCAGTAGAGCCCGACAGAGACCAGTAGAGCCCGACAGAGCCCGACAGAGCCCTACAGAGCCCGACAGGGCCCGACAGGGCCCGACAGAGTCCGACAGGGCCCGACAGAGCTCGACAGAGCCCGACAGAGCCCGACAGGGCCCGACAGGGCCCGACAGAGCCCGACAGTGCCCAGTAGAGCCCGACAGAGCCCGACAGAGCCCGACAGAGCCCGACAGAGCCCGACAGAGCCCGACAGGACCCGACAGGGCCCGACAGAGCCCGACAGAGCCCGACAGAGCCCGACAGGGCCCAGTAGAGCCCGACAGAGCCCGACAGAGCCCGACAGGGCCCGACAGGGCCCGACAGGGCCCAGTAGAGCCCGACAGAGCCCGACAGAGCCCGACAGAGCCCGACAGGGCCCGACAGGGCCCAGTAGAGCCCGACAGAGCCCGACAGAGCCCGACAGAGCCCGACAGAGCCCGACAGGGCCCGACAGAGCCCGACAGAGCCCGACAGGGCCCAGTAGAGCCCGACAGAGCCCGACAGAGCCCGACAGAACCCGTCAGAGCCCGCCAGAGCCCGACAGAGCCCGACAGAGCCCGACAGGGCCCGACAGGGCCCGCCAGAGCCCGACAGAGCCCGACAGAGCCCGACAGAGCCCGACAGGGCCCGACAGGGCCCGACAGGGCCCAGTAGAGCCCGACAGGGCCCAGTAGAGCCCGACAGAGCCCGACAGGGCCCGACAGAGCCCGACAGAGCCCGACAGGGCCCGACAGAGCCCGACAGGGCCCGACAGGGCCCGAGAGAGCCCGACAGGGCCCGACAGGGCCCGACAGGGCCCGACAGGGCCCAGTAGAGCCCGACAGAGCCCGACAGAGCCCGACAGAGCCCGACAGAGCCCAGTAGAGCCCGACAGAGCCCGACAGGGCCCGACAGAGCCCAGTAGAGCCCGACAGAGCCCGACAGAGCCCGACAGAGCCCAGTAGAGCCCGACAGAGCCTGACAGGGCCCGACAGGGCCCAGTAGAGCCCGACAGAGCCCGACAGAGCCCGACAGAGCCCGACAGGGCCAGACAGGGCCCGACAGGGCCCAGTAGAGCCCGATAGAGCCCGACAGAGCCCGACAGGGCCCGACAGGGCCCGACAGGGCCCGACAGAGCCCGACAGAGCCCGACAGAGCCCGACAGGGCCCGATAGAGCCCGACAGGGCCCGACAGAGCCCGACAGAGCCCGACAGGGCCCGATAGAGCCCGACAGGGCCCGACAGAGCCCGACAGAGCCCGACAGGGCACGACAGAGCCCGACAGAGCCCGACAGAGCCCGACAGAGCCCGACAGATCCCAGTAGAGCCCGACAGAGCCCGACAGAGCCCGACAGAGCCCGACAGAGCCCGACAGAGCCCGACAGAGCGCGACAGAGACCAGTTGAGTCCGACAGAGCCCGACAGAGCCCGACAGAGCCCGACAGGGCCCGACAGGGCCCAGTAGAGCCCGACAGAGCCCGACAGAGCCCGACAGAGCCCAGTAGACCCCGACAGAGCCCGACAGAGCCCGACAGAGCCCGACAGAGCCCGACAGAGCCCGACAGGGCCCGACAGAGCCCGACAGAGCCCAGTAGAGCCCAGTAGAGCCCGACAGAGCCCAGTAGAGCCCGACAGAGCCCAGTAGAGCCCGACAGGGCCCGACAGAGTCCGACAGGGCCCGACAGAGCTCGACAGAGCCCGACAGAGTCCGACAGAGCCCGACAGAGCCTGACAGAGCCCGACAGGGCCCAGTAGAGCCCGACAGAGCCCGACAGAGCCCGACAGAGCCCGACAGAGCCCAGTAGAGCCCAACAGAGCCCGACAGAGCCCGACAGGGCCCGACAGAGCCCGACAGGGCCCGACAGGGCCCGACAGGGCCCGACAGAGCCCGACAGAGCCCGACAGAGCCCGACAGGGCCCGACAGGGCCCGACAGGGCCCAGTAGAGCCCGACAGAGCCCGACAGGGCCCAGTAGAGCCCGACAGAGCCCGACAGAGCCCGACAGAGCCCGACAGAGCCCGACAGGGCCCAGTAGAGCCCGACAGAGCCCGACAGAGCCCGACAGAGCCCGACAGGGCACGACAGGGCCCGACAGGGCCCGACAGAGCCCGACAGAGCCCGACAGGGCCCAGTAGAGCCCGACAGAGCCCGACAGAGCCCGACAGAGCCTGACAGGGCCCAACAGAGCCCGACAGAGCCCGACAGGGCCCGACAGAGTCCGACAGAGCCCGACAGAGCCCGACAGAGCCCGACAGAGCCCAGTAGAGCCCGACAGAGCCCGACAGAGCCCGACAGAGCCCGACAGAGCCCAGTAGAGCCCGACAGAGCCCGACAGAGCCCGACAGAGCCCGACAGAGCCCGACAGGGCCCGACAGAGCCCGACAGGGCCCGACAGGGCCCAACAGAACCCGACAGAGCCCGACAGGGCCCGACAGGGCACGACAGGGCCCAGTAGAGCCCGACAGAGCCCGACAGAGCCCGACAGAGCCCAGTAGAGCCCGACAGAGCCCGACAGAGCCCGACAGAGCCCAGTAGAGCCCGACAGAGCCCGACAGGGCCCGACAGGGCCCGACAGGGCCCAGTAGAGCCCGACAGAGCCCGACAGAGCCCGACAGGGCCCGACAGGGCCCGACAGGGCCCAGTAGAGCCCGACAGGGCCCGACAGAGCCCGACAGAGCCCGACAGTGCCCAGTAGAGCCCGACAGGGCCCGACAGAGCCCGACAGAGCCCGACAGAGCCCGACAGGGCCCGACAGGGCCCGACAGGGCCCAGTAGAGCCCGATAGAGCCCGACAGAGCCCGACAGAGCCCGACAGAGCCCGACAGGGCCCAGTAGAGCCCGACACGGCCCGACAGAGCCCGACACGGCCCGACAGGGCCCGACAGGGCCCGACAGAACCCGACAGAGCCCGACAGGGCCAGACAGGGCCCGACAGGGCCCAGTAGAGCCCGATAGAGCCCGACAGAGCCCGACAGAGCCCGACAGGGCCCGACAGGGCCCGACAGAGCCCGACAGGGCCCGACAGAGCCCGACAGAGCCCGACAGAGCCCGACAGGGCCCAGTAGAGCCCGACAGAGCCCGACAGAGCCCGACAGAGCCCGACAGAGCCCAGTAGAGCCCGACAGAGCCCGACAGGGCCCGACAGAGCCCGACAGAGCCCGACAGGGCCCGACAGGGCCCGACAGAGCCCAGTAGAGCCCGACAGAGCCCGACAGAGCCCGACAGAGCCCGACAGGGCCCGACAGGGCCCGACAGGGCCCAGTAGAGCCCGACAGAGCCCGACAGAGCCCGACAGAGCCCGACAGGGCCCGACAGGGCCCGACAGAGCCCGACAGAGCCCGACAGGGCCCAGTAGAGCCCGACAGAGCCCGACAGGGCCCAACAGGGCCCGACAGAGCCCGACAGGGCCCGACACGGCCCGAGCGGGCCCAGTAGAGCCCGACAGAGCCTGACAGAGCCCGACAGAACCCGTCAGAGCCCGACAGAGCCCGACAGAGCCCGACAGAGCCTGACAGGGCCCAGTAGAGCCCGACAGAGCCCGACAGAGCCCGACAGAGCCCGACAGGGCCCGACAGGGCCCAGTAGAGCCCGACAGGGCCCAGTAGAGCCCGACAGAGCCCGACAGGGCCCGACAGAGCCCGACAGAGCCCGACAGAGCCCGACAGGGCCCAGTAGAGCCCGACAGAGCCCGACAGAGCCCGACAGAGCCTGACAGGGCCCAACAGAGCCCGACAGAGCCCGACAGGGCCCGACAGGGCCCGACAGGGCCCGACAGGGCCCGACAGAGCCCGACAGGGCCCGACAGGGCACGACAGGGCACGACAGAGCCCGACAGAGACCGACAGGGCCCGACAGAGCCCGACAGAGCCCGACAGAGCCCGACAGAGCCCGACAGGGCCCGACAGGGCCCGACAGGGCCCGACAGAGCCCGACAGGGCCCAGTAGAGCCCGACAGGGCCCAGTAGAGCCCGACAGAGCCCGACAGAGCCCGACAGAGCCCAGAAGAGCCCGACAGAGCCCGACAGAGCCCGACAGGGCCCGACAGGGCCCAGTACAGTCCGACAGAGCCCGACAGAGCCCGACAGAGCCCGACAGAGCCCGACAGAGCCCGACAGAGCCCGACAGAGCCCGACAGGGCCCAGTAGAGCCCGACAGAGCCCGACAGAGCCCGACAGAGCCCGACAGAGCCCGACAGGACCCGACAGAGCCCGACAGGGCCCGACAGGGCCCGACAGGGCCCGACAGGGCACGACAGAGCCCGACAGGGCCCGACAGGGCCCGACAGGGCCCGACAGAGCCCGACAGAGCCCGACAGAGCCCAGTAGAGCCCAGTAGAGCCCGACAGAGCCCGACAGAGCCCGACAGAGCCCAGTAGAGCCCGACAGGGCCCGACAGGGCCCAGTAGAGCCCGACAGAGCCCGACAGAGCCCGACAGAGCCCGACAGAGCCCGACAGAGCCCGACAGGGCCCAGTAGAGCCCGACAGAGCCCGACAGAGCCCAGTAGAGCCCAGTAGAGCCCGACAGAGCCCGACACAGCCCGACAGAGCCCGACAGAGCCCGACAGGGCCCGACAGAGCCCGACAGAGCCCGACAGGGCCCGACAGGGCCCAGTAGAGCCCGACAGAGCCCGACAGAGCCCGACAGAGCCCGACAGGGCCCAGTAGAGCCCGACAGAGCCCGACAGAACCCGAGAGGCCCGACAGAGCCCGACAGCGCCCGACAGGGCCCAGTAGAGCCCGACAGAGCCCGACAGGGCCCGACAGGGCCCGACAGAGCCCAGTAGAGCCCGACAGAGCCCGACAGGGCCCGACAGAGCCCGACAGGGCCCGACAGAGCCCGACAGAGCCCAGTAGAGCCCGACAGAGCCCGACAGAGCCCGACAGGGCCCGACAGGGCCCGACAGGGCCCGACAGGGCCCGACAGAGCCCGACAGGGCCCGACAGAGCCCGACAGAGCCCGACAGGGCCCAGTAGAGCCCGACAGAGCCCGACAGAGCCCGACAGAGCCCGACAGAGCCCAGTAGAGCCCGACAGAGCCCGACAGAGCCCGACAGAGCCCGACAGAGCCCGACAGGGCCCGACAGGGCCCGACAGGGCCCGACAGGGCCCGACAGAGCCCAGTAGAGCCCGACAGAGCCCGACAGAGCCCAGTAGAGCCCAGTAGAGCCCGACAGAGCCCGACAGGGCCCGACAGGGCCCGACAGGGCCCAGTAGAGCCCAGTAGAGCCCGACAGAGCCCGACAGAGCCCGACAGAGCCCGACAGAGCCCGACAGAGCCCGACAGGGCCCGACAGAGCCCGACAGAGCCCAGTAGAGCCCAGTAGAGCCCGACAGAGCCCAGTAGAGCCCGACAGAGCCCAGTAGAGCCCGACAGGGCCCGACAGAGTCCGACAGGGCCCGACAGAGCTCGACAGAGCCCGACAGAGTCCGACAGAGCCCGACAGAGCCTGACAGAGCCCGACAGGGCCCAGTAGAGCCCGACAGAGCCCGACAGAGCCCGACAGAGCCCGACAGAGCCCAGTAGAGCCCAACAGAGCCCGACAGAGCCCGACAGGGCCCGACAGAGCCCGACAGGGCCCGACAGGGCCCGACAGGGCCCGACAGAGCCCGACAGAGCCCGACAGAGCCCGACAGGGCCCGACAGGGCCCGACAGGGCCCAGTAGAGCCCGACAGAGCCCGACAGGGCCCAGTAGAGCCCGACAGAGCCCGACAGAGCCCGACAGAGCCCGACAGAGCCCGACAGGGCCCAGTAGAGCCCGACAGAGCCCGACAGAGCCCGACAGAGCCCGACAGGGCCCGACAGGGCCCGACAGGGCCCGACAGAGCCCGACAGAGCCCGACAGGGCCCAGTAGAGCCCGACAGAGCCCGACAGAGCCCGACAGAGCCTGACAGGGCCCAACAGAGCCCGACAGAGCCCGACAGGGCCCGACAGAGTCCGACAGAGCCCGACAGAGCCCGACAGAGCCCGACAGAGCCCAGTAGAGCCCGACAGAGCCCGACAGAGCCCGACAGAGCCCAGTAGAGCCCGACAGAGCCCGACAGAGCCCGACAGAGCCCGACAGAGCCCGACAGGGCCCGACAGAGCCCGACAGGGCCCGACAGAACCCGACAGAGCCCGACAGGGACCGACAGAGCCCGACAGGGCCCAGTAGAGCCCGACAGAGCCCGACAGAGCCCGACAGAGCCCAGTAGAGCCCGACAGAGCCCGACAGAGCCCGACAGAGCCCAGTAGAGCCCGACAGAGCCCGACAGGGCCCGACAGGGCCCGACAGGGCCCAGTAGAGCCCGACAGAGCCCGACAGAGCCCGACAGGGCCCGACAGGGCCCGACAGGGCCCAGTAGAGCCCGACAGGGCCCGACAGAGCCCGACAGAGCCCGACAGTGCCCAGTAGAGCCCGACAGGGCCCGACAGAGCCCGACAGAGCCCGACAGAGCCCGACAGGGCCCGACAGGGCCCGACAGGGCCCAGTAGAGCCCGACAGAGCCCGACAGAGCCCGACAGAGCCCGACAGAGCCCGACAGGGCCCAGTAGAGCCCGACACGGCCCGACAGAGCCCGACACGGCCCGACAGGGCCCGACAGGGCCCGACAGAACCCGACAGAGCCCGACAGGGCCAGACAGGGCCCGACAGGGCCCAGTAGAGCCCGATAGAGCCCGACAGAGCCCGACAGAGCCCGACAGGGCCCGACAGGGCCCGACAGAGCCCGACAGGGCCCGACAGAGCCCGACAGAGCCCGACAGAGCCCGACAGGGCCCAGTAGAGCCCGACAGAGCCCGACAGAGCCCGACAGAGCCCGACAGAGCCCAGTAGAGCCCGACAGAGCCCGACAGGGCCCGACAGAGCCCGACAGAGCCCGACAGGGCCCGACAGGGCCCGACAGAGCCCAGTAGAGCCCGACAGAGCCCGACAGAGCCCGACAGGGCCCGACAGGGCCCGACAGGGCCCAGTAGAGCCCGACAGAGCCCGACAGAGCCCGACAGAGCCCGACAGAGCCCGACAGGGCCCGACAGGGCCCGACAAGGCCCGACAGGGCACGACAGAGCCCGACAGAGCCCGACAGGGCCCGACAGAGCCCGACAGAGCCCGACAGAGCCCGACAGAGCCCGACAGGGCCCGACAGAGCCCGACAGGGCCCAGTAGAGCCCGACAGAGCCCGACAGGGCCCGACAGGGCCCGACAGAGCCCGACAGAGCCCGACAGGGCCCAGTAGAGCCCGACAGAGCCCGACAGGGCCCAACAGGGCCCGACAGAGCCCGACAGGGCCCGACACGGCCCGAGCGGGCCCAGTAGAGCCCGACAGAGCCTGACAGAGCCCGACAGAACCCGTCAGAGCCCGACAGAGCCCGACAGAGCCCGACAGAGCCTGACAGGGCCCAGTAGAGCCCGACAGAGCCCGACAGAGCCCGACAGAGCCCGACAGGGCCCGACAGGGCCCAGTAGAGCCCGACAGGGCCCAGTAGAGCCCGACAGAGCCCGACAGGGCCCGACAGAGCCCGACAGAGCCCGACAGAGCCCGACAGGGCCCAGTAGAGCCCGACAGAGCCCGACAGAGCCCGACAGAGCCTGACAGGGCCCAACAGAGCCCGACAGAGCCCGACAGGGCCCGACAGGGCCCGACAGGGCCCGACAGGGCCCGACAGAGCCCGACAGGGCCCGACAGGGCACGACAGGGCACGACAGAGCCCGACAGAGACCGACAGGGCCCGACAGAGCCCGACAGAGCCCGACAGAGCCCGACAGAGCCCGACAGGGCCCGACAGGGCCCGACAGGGCCCGACAGAGCCCGACAGGGCCCAGTAGAGCCCGACAGGGCCCAGTAGAGCCCGACAGAGCCCGACAGAGCCCGACAGAGCCCAGAAGAGCCCGACAGAGCCCGACAGAGCCCGACAGAGCCCGACAGGGCCCAGTACAGTCCGACAGAGCCCGACAGAGCCCGACAGAGCCCGACAGAGCCCGACAGGGCCCAGTAGAGCCCGACAGAGCCCGACAGAGCCCGACAGAGCCCGACAGAGCCCGACAGAGCCCGACAGGGCCCGACAGAGCCCGACAGGGCCCGACAGGGCCCGACAGGGCCCGACAGGGCCCGACAGAGCCCGACAGAGCCCGACAGAGCCCGACAGAGCCCAGTAGAGCCCAGTAGAGCCCGACAGAGCCCGACAGAGCCCAGTAGAGCCCGACAGGGCCCGACAGGGCCCAGTAGAGCCCGACAGAGCCCGACAGAGCCCGACAGAGCCCGACAGAGCCCGACAGAGCCCGACAGGGCCCAGTAGAGCCCGACAGAGCCCGACAGAGCCCAGTAGAGCCCAGTAGAGCCCGACAGAGCCCGACACAGCCCGACAGAGCCCGACAGAGCCCGACAGGGCCCGACAGAGCCCGACAGAGCCCGACAGGGCCCGACAGGGCCCAGTAGAGCCCGACAGAGCCCGACAGAGCCCGACAGAGCCCGACAGGGCCCAGTAGAGCCCGACAGAGCCCGACAGAACCCGAGAGGCCCGACAGAGCCCGACAGCGCCCGACAGGGCCCAGTAGAGCCCGACAGAGCCCGACAGGGCCCGACAGGGCCCGACAGAGCCCAGTAGAGCCCGACAGAGCCCGACAGGGCCCGACAGAGCCCGACAGGGCCCGACAGAGCCCGACAGAGCCCAGTAGAGCCCGACAGAGCCCGACAGAGCCCGACAGGGCCCGACAGGGCCCGACAGGGCCCGACAGGGCCCGACAGAGCCCGACAGGGCCCGACAGAGCCCGACAGAGCCCGACAGGGCCCAGTAGAGCCCGACAGAGCCCGACAGAGCCCGACAGAGCCCGACAGAGCCCGACAGAGCCCAGTAGAGCCCGACAGAGCCCGACAGAGCCCGACAGAGCCCGACAGGGCCCGACAGGGCCCGACAGGGCCCGACAGGGCCCGACAGAGCCCAGTAGAGCCCAGTAGAGCCCGACAGAGCCCGACAGGGCCCGACAGGGCCCGACAGGGCCCAGTAGAGCCCGACAGTGCCCGACAGAGCCCAGTAGAGCCCAGTAGAGCCCGACAGAGCCCGACAGAGCCCGACAGGGCCCGACAGGGCCCGACAGGGCCCAGTAGAGCCCGAAAGAGCCCGATAGAGCCCAGTAGAGCCCAGTAGAGCCCGACGAGGCCCGACAGGGCCTGACAGGGCCCAGTAGAGCCCGACAGAGCCCGACAGAGCCTGAGAGAGCCCGACAGGGCCCGACAGGGCCCGACAGAGCCCGACAGAGCCCGACAGAGCCCGACAGGGCCCAGTAGAGCCCGACAGGGCCCGACAGAGCCCGACAGAGCCCGACAGGGCCCGACAGGGCCCGACAGAGCCCGACAGAGCCTGACAGGGCCCGACAGGGCCCGACAGAGCCCGACAGGGCCAGACAGGGCCCAGTAGAGCCCGATAGAGCCCGACAGGGCCCGACAGGGCCCGACAGAGCCCGACAGGGCCCGACAGAGCCCGACAGAGCCCGACAGGGCCCAGTAGAGCCCGACAGGGCACGACAGAGCCCGACAGAGCCCGACAGATCCCAACAGAACCCGACAGAGCCCGACAGAGCCCGACAGAGACCAGTTGAGTCCGACAGAGCCCAACAGAGCCCGACAGGGCCCGACAGGGCCCGACAGGGCCCAGTAGAGCCCGACAGGGCCCGACAGAGCCCGACAGAGCCCGACAGAGCCCAGTAGAGACCGACAGAGCCCGACAGAGCCCGACAGAGCCCGACAGGGCCCGACAGAGCCCGACAGAGCCCGACAGGGCCCGACAGAGCCCGACAGGGCCCAGTAGAGCCCAGTAGAGCCCGACAGAGCCCAGTAGAGCCCGACAGAGCCCTACAGAGCCCGACAGGGCCCGACAGGGCCCGACAGAGTCCGACAGGGCCCGACAGAGCTCGACAGAGCCCGACAGAGCCCGACAGGGCCCGACAGAGCCTGACAGAGCCCGACAGGGCCCAGTAGAGCCCGACAGAGCCCGACAGAGCCCGACAGGGCCCGACAGGACCCGACAGAGCCCGACAGGGCCCAGTAGAGCCCGACAGAGCCCGACAGAGCCCGACAGGGCCCGACAGGGCCCGACAGAACCCGACAGGGCCCAGTAGAGCCCGACAGAGCCCGACAGGGCCCGACAGGGCCCAGTAGAGCCCGACAGAGCCCGACAGAGCCCGACAGAGCCCGACAGAGCCCGACAGGGCCCAGTAGAGCCCGACAGAGCCCGACAGAGCCCGACAGAGCCCGACAGAGCCCGACAGAGCCCGACAGAGACCAGTTGAGTCCGACAGAGCCCGACAGAGCCCGACAGAGCCCGACAGGGCCCGACAGGGCCCAGTAGAGCCCGACAGAGCCCGACAGAGCCCGACAGAGCCCGACAGGGCCCGACAGGGCCCAGTAGAGCCCAGTAGAGCCCGACAGAGACCAGTAGAGCCCGACAGAGCCCGACAGAGCCCTACAGAGCCCGACAGGGCCCGACAGGGCCCGACAGAGTCCGACAGGGCCCGACAGAGCTCGACAGAGCCCGACAGAGCCCGACAGGGCCCGACAGGGCCCGACAGAGCCCGACAGTGCCCAGTAGAGCCCGACAGAGCCCGACAGAGCCCGACAGAGCCCGACAGAGCCCGACAGAGCCCGACAGGACCCGACAGGGCCCGACAGAGCCCGACAGAGCCCGACAGAGCCCGACAGGGCCCAGTAGAGCCCGACAGAGCCCGACAGAGCCCGACAGGGCCCGACAGGGCCCGACAGGGCCCAGTAGAGCCCGACAGAGCCCGACAGAGCCCGACAGAGCCCGACAGGGCCCGACAGGGCCCAGTAGAGCCCGACAGAGCCCGACAGAGCCCGACAGAGCCCGACAGAGCCCGACAGAGCCCGACAGGGCCCGACAGAGCCCGACAGAGCCCGACAGGGCCCAGTAGAGCCCGACAGAGCCCGACAGAGCCCGACAGAACCCGTCAGAGCCCGCCAGAGCCCGACAGAGCCCGACAGAGCCCGACAGGGCCCGACAGGGCCCGCCAGAGCCCGACAGAGCCCGACAGAGCCCGACAGAGCCCGACAGGGCCCGACAGGGCCCGACAGGGCCCAGTAGAGCCCGACAGGGCCCAGTAGAGCCCGACAGAGCCCGACAGGGCCCGACAGAGCCCGACAGAGCCCGACAGGGCCCGACAGAGCCCGACAGGGCCCGACAGGGCCCGAGAGAGCCCGACAGGGCCCGACAGGGCCCGACAGGGCCCGACAGAGCCCAGTAGAGCCCGACAGAGCCCGACAGAGCCCGACAGAGCCCGACAGAGCCCAGTAGAGCCCGACAGAGCCCGACAGGGCCCGACAGGGCCCAGTAGAGCCCGACAGAGCCCGACAGAGCCCGACAGAGCCCAGTAGAGCCCGACAGAGCCTGACAGGGCCCGACAGGGCCCAGTAGAGCCCGACAGAGCCCGACAGAGCCCGACAGAGCCCGACAGGGCCAGACAGGGCCCGACAGGGCCCAGTAGAGCCCGATAGAGCCCGACAGAGCCCGACAGGGCCCGACAGGGCCCGACAGGGCCCGACAGAGCCCGACAGGGCCCGACAGAGCCCGACAGGGCCCGATAGAGCCCGACAGGGCCCGACAGAGCCCGACAGAGCCCGACAGGGCCCGATAGAGCCCGACAGGGCCCGACAGAGCCCGACAGAGCCCGACAGGGCACGACAGAGCCCGACAGAGCCCGACAGAGCCCGACAGAGCCCGACAGATCCCAGTAGAGCCCGACAGAGCCCGACAGAGCCCGACAGAGCCCGACAGAGCCCGACAGAGCCCGACAGAGCGCGACAGAGACCAGTTGAGTCCGACAGAGCCCGACAGAGCCCGACAGAGCCCGACAGGGCCCGACAGGGCCCAGTAGAGCCCGACAGAGCCCGACAGAGCCCGACAGAGCCCAGTAGACCCCGACAGAGCCCGACAGAGCCCGACAGAGCCCGACAGAGCCCGACAGAGCCCGACAGGGCCCGACAGGGCCCGACAGAGCCCAGTAGAGCCCAGTAGAGCCCGACAGAGCCCAGTAGAGCCCGACAGAGCCCAGTAGAGCCCGACAGGGCCCGACAGAGTCCGACAGGGCCCGACAGAGCTCGACAGAGCCCGACAGAGTCCGACAGAGCCCGACAGAGCCTGACAGAGCCCGACAGGGCCCAGTAGAGCCCGACAGAGCCCGACAGAGCCCGACAGAGCCCGACAGAGCCCAGTAGAGCCCAACAGAGCCCGACAGAGCCCGACAGGGCCCGACAGAGCCCGACAGGGCCCGACAGGGCCCGACAGGGCCCGACAGAGCCCGACAGAGCCCGACAGAGCCCGACAGGGCCCGACAGGGCCCGACAGGGCCCAGTAGAGCCCGACAGAGCCCGACAGGGCCCAGTAGAGCCCGACAGAGCCCGACAGAGCCCGACAGAGCCCGACAGGGCCCGACAGGGCCCGACAGGGCCCAGTAGAGCCCGACAGAGCCCGACAGAGCCCGACAGAGCCCGACAGGGCCCGACAGGGCCCGACAGGGCCCGACAGAGGCCGACAGGGCCCGACAGGGCCCAGTAGAGCCCGACAGAGCCCGACAGAGCCCGACAGAGCCCGACAGAGTCCGACAGGGCCCGACAGAGCCCGACAGAGCCCGACAGAGCCCGACAGGGTCCGACAGGGCCCGACAGGGCCCGACAGAGCCCGACAGGGCCCAGTAGAGCCCGACAGGGCCCAGTAGAGCCCGACAGGGCCCAGTAGAGCCCGACAGAGCCCGACAGGGCCCGACAGGGCCCGACAGGGCCCAGTAGAGCCTGACAGAGCCCGACAGAGCCCGACAGAGCCCGACAGAGCCCAGTAGAGCCCGACAGAGCCCGACAGAGCCCGACAGAGCCCGACAGAGCCTGACAGGGCCCGACAGGGCCCAGTAGAGCCCGACAGAGCCCGACAGAGCCCGACAGAGCCCGACAGAGCCCGACAGAGGCCGACAGAGGCCGACAGGGCCCGACAGGGCCCAGTAGAGCCCGACAGAGCCCGACAGAACACGTCAGAGCCCGACAGAGCCCGACAGAGCCCGACAGAGCCCGACAGGGCCCGACAGGGCCCGACAGGGCCCGACAGAGCCCGACAGGGCCCAGTAGAGCCCGACAGGGCCCAGTAGAGCCCGACAGAGCCCGACAGGGCCCGACAGAGCCCGACAGAGCCCGACAGGGCCCAGTAGAGCCCGACAGAGCCCGACAGGGCCCGACAGGGCCCGACAGGGCCCGACAGGGCCCGACAGGGCCCAGTAGAGCCCGACAGAGCCCGACAGAGCCCGACAGAGCCCGACAGAGCCCAGTAGAGCCCGACAGAGCCCGACAGAGCCCGACAGAGGCCGACAGAGCCCGACAGAGCCCGACAGAGCCCGACAGGGCCCAGTAGAGCCCGACAGAGCCCAACAGAGCCCGACAGAGCCCAGTAGAGCCCGACAGAGCCCGACAGGGCCCGACAGGGCCCGACAGAGCCCAGTAGAGCCCGACAGAGCCCGACAGAGCCCAGTAGAGCCCGACAGAGCCCGACAGGGCCCGACAGGGCCCGACAGGGCCCAGTAGAGCCCGACAGAGCCCGACAGAGCCCGACAGAGCCCGACAGAGCCCGACAGGGCCCAGTAGAGCCCGACAGAGCCCGACAGAGCCCGACAGAGCCCGACAGAGCCCGACAGGGCCCAGTAGAGCCCGACAGGGCCCGACAGAGCCCGACAGAGCCCGACAGGGCCCGACAGAGCCCGACAGAACCCGACAGAGCCCGACAGGGTGCGACAGGGCCAGAGAGGGCCCAGTAGAGCCCGATAGAGCCCGACAGAGCCCGACAGGGCCCGACAGGGCCCGACAGAGCCCGACAGGGCCCGACAGGGCCCGACAGGGCCCGACAGAGCCCGACAGGGCCCGACAGGGCCCAGTAGAGCCCGACAGAGCCCGACAGAGCCCGACAGAGCCCGACAGAGCCCGACAGGGCCCGACAGGGCCCGACAGAGCCCGACAGGGCCCAGTAGAGCCCGACAGAGCCCGACAGAGCCCGACAGGGCCCAGTAGAGCCCGACAGAGCCCGACAGAGCCCAGTAGAGCCCAGTAGAGCCCGACAGAGCCCGACAGAGCCCGACAGAGCCCGACAGGGCCCGACAGGGCCCGACAGGGCCCAGTAGAGCCCGAAAGAGCCCGATAGAGCCCAGTAGAGCCCAGTAGAGCCCGACGAGGCCCGACAGGGCCTGACAGGGCCCAGTAGAGCCCGACAGAGCCCGACAGAGCCTGAGAGAGCCCGACAGGGCCCGACAGGGCCCGACAGAGCCCGACAGAGCCCGACAGGGCCCAGTAGAGCCCGACAGGGCCCGACAGAGCCCGACAGATCCCGACAGGGCCCGACAGGGCCCGACAGAGCCCGACAGAGCCTGACAGGGCCCGACAGGGCCCGACAGAGCCCGACAGGGCCAGACAGGGCCCAGTAGAGCCCGATAGAGCCCGACAGGGCCCGACAGGGCCCGACAGAGCCCGACAGGGCCCGACAGAGCCCGACAGAGCCCGACAGGGCCCAGTAGAGCCCGACAGGGCACGACAGGGCCCGACAGGGCCCGACAGGGCCCAGTACAGCCCGACAGAGCCCGACAGAGCCCGACAGAGCCCGACAGAGCCCGACAGAGCCCGACAGAGCCCGACAGGGCCCAGTAGAGCCCGACAGAGCCCGACAGAGCCCGACAGAGCCCGACAGGGCCCGACAGGGCACGACAGAGCCCGACAGGGCCCGACAGGGCCCGACAGGGCCCGACAGAGCCCGACAGAGCCCGACAGAGCCCGACAGAGCCCGACAGAGCCCGACAGAACCCGACAGGGCCCGACAGGGCCCAGTAGAGCCCGACAGAGCCTGACAGAGCCCGACAGAACCCGTCAGAGCCCGACAGAGCCCGACAGAGCCCGACAGAGCCCGACAGGGCCCAGTAGAGCCCGACAGAGCCCGACAGAGCCCGACAGAGCCCGACAGGGCCCGACAGGGCCCGACAGGGCCCAGTAGAGCCCGACAGAGCCCGACAGGGCCCGACAGAGCCCGACAGGGCCCGACAGAGCCCGACAGAGCCCGACAGAGCCCGACAGGGCCCAGTAGAGCCCGACAGAGCCCGACAGAGCCCGACAGAGCCTGACAGGGCCCAACAGAGCCCGACAGAGCCCGACAGGGCCCGACAGAGTCCGACAGAGCCCGACAGAGCCCGACAGAGCCCGACAGAGCCCAGTAGAGCCCGACAGAGCCCGACAGAGCCCGACAGAGCCCGACAGAGCCCAGTAGAGCCCGACAGAGCCCGACAGAGCCCGACAGAGCCCGACAGAACCCGACAGGGCCCGACAGAGCCCGACAGGGCCCGACAGGGCCCGACAGAACCCGACAGAGCCCGACAGGGACCGACAGGGACCGACAGGGCCCAGTAGAGCCCGACAGAGCCCGACAGAGCCCGACAGAGCCCAGTAGAGCCCGACAGGGCCCGACAGGGCCCGACAGAGTCCGACAGGGCCCGACAGAGTCCGACAGGGCCCGACAGAGCCCGACAGAGCCCGACAGGGCCCGACAGGGCCCAGTAGAGCCCGACAGAGCCCGACAGAGCCCGACAGGGCCCGACAGGGCCCGACAGAGCCCGACAGAGCCCGACAGGGCCCAGTAGAGCCCGACAGAGCCCGACAGAGCCCGACAGGGCCCAACAGGGCCCGACAGAGCCCGACAGGGCCCGACAGGGCCCGACAGGGCCCAGTAGAGCCCGACAGAGCCTGACAGAGCCCGACAGAGCCCGACAGAGCCCGACAGAACCCGACAGGGCCCGACAGGGCCCAGTAGAGCCCGACAGAACCCGTCAGAGCCCGACAGAGCCCGACAGAGCCCGACAGAGCCCGACAGGGCCCAGTAGAGCCCGACAGAGCCCGACAGAGCCCGACAGAGCCCGACAGGGCCCGACAGGGCCCGACAGGGCCCGACAGGGCCCAGTAGAGCCCGACAGGGCCCAGTAGAGCCCGACAGAGCCCGACAGGGCCCGACAGAGCCCGACAGAGCCCGACAGGGCCCAGTAGAGCCCGACAGAGCCCGACAGAGCCCGACAGAGCCTGACAGGGCCCAACAGAGCCCGACAGAGCCCGACAGGGCCCGACAGAGTCCGACAGAGCCCGACAGAGCCCGACAGAGCCCGACAGAGCCCAGTAGAGCCCGACAGAGCCCGACAGAGCCCGACAGAGCCCGACAGAGCCCAGTAGAGCCCGACAGAGCCCGACAGAGCCCGACAGAGCCCGACAGAGCCCGACAGGGCCCGACAGAACCCGACAGAGCCCGACAGGGACCGACAGAGCCCGACAGGGCCCAGTAGAGCCCGACAGAGCCCGACAGAGCCCGACAGAGCCCAGTAGAGCCCGACAGAGCCCGACAGAGCCCGACAGAGCCCAGTAGAGCCCGACAGAGCCCGACAGGGCCCGACAGGGCCCGACAGGGCCCAGTAGAGCCCGACAGAGCCCGACAGAGCCCGACAGGGCCCGACAGGGCCCGACAGGGCCCAGTAGAGCCCGACAGGGCCCGACAGAGCCCGACAGAGCCCGACAGTGCCCAGTAGAGCCCGACAGGGCCCGACAGAGCCCGACAGAGCCCGACAGAGCCCGACAGGGCCCGACAGGGCCCGACAGGGCCCAGTAGAGCCCGACAGAGCCCGACAGAGCCCGACAGAGCCCGACAGAGCCCGACAGGGCCCAGTAGAGCCCGACACGGCCCGACAGAGCCCGACACGGCCCGACAGGGCCCGACAGGGCCCGACAGAACCCGACAGAGCCCGACAGGGCCAGACAGGGCCCGACAGGGCCCAGTAGAGCCCGATAGAGCCCGACAGAGCCCGACAGAGCCCGACAGGGCCCGACAGGGCCCGACAGAGCCCGACAGGGCCCGACAGAGCCCGACAGAGCCCGACAGAGCCCGACAGGGCCCAGTAGAGCCCGACAGAGCCCGACAGAGCCCGACAGAGCCCGACAGAGCCCAGTAGAGCCCGACAGAGCCCGACAGGGCCCGACAGAGCCCGACAGAGCCCGACAGGGCCCGACAGGGCCCGACAGAGCCCAGTAGAGCCCGACAGAGCCCGACAGAGCCCGACAGGGCCCGACAGGGCCCGACAGGGCCCAGTAGAGCCCGACAGAGCCCGACAGAGCCCGACAGAGCCCGACAGAGCCCGACAGGGCCCGACAGGGCCCGACAGGGCCCGACAGGGCCCGACAGAGCCCGACAGAGCCCGACAGGGCCCGACAGAGCCCGACAGAGCCCGACAGAGCCCGACAGAGCCCGACAGGGCCCGACAGAGCCCGACAGGGCCCAGTAGAGCCCGACAGAGCCCGACAGGGCCCGACAGGGCCCGACAGAGCCCGACAGAGCCCGACAGGGCCCAGTAGAGCCCGACAGAGCCCGACAGGGCCCAACAGGGCCCGACAGAGCCCGACAGGGCCCGACACGGCCCGAGCGGGCCCAGTAGAGCCCGACAGAGCCTGACAGAGCCCGACAGAACCCGTCAGAGCCCGACAGAGCCCGACAGAGCCCGACAGAGCCTGACAGGGCCCAGTAGAGCCCGACAGAGCCCGACAGAGCCCGACAGAGCCCGACAGGGCCCGACAGGGCCCAGTAGAGCCCGACAGGGCCCAGTAGAGCCCGACAGAGCCCGACAGGGCCCGACAGAGCCCGACAGAGCCCGACAGGGCCCAGTAGAGCCCGACAGAGCCCGACAGAGCCCGACAGAGCCTGACAGGGCCCAACAGAGCCCGACAGAGCCCGACAGGGCCCGACAGAGTCCGACAGAGCCCGACAGAGCCCGACAGAGCCCGACAGAGCCCGACAGAGCCCAGTAGAGCCCGACAGAGCCCGACAGAGCCCGACAGAGCCCGACAGAGCCCAGTAGAGCCCGACAGAGCCCGACAGAGCCCGACAGAGCCCGACAGGGCCCGACAGGGCCCGACAGAGCCCGACAGGGCGCGACAGGGCCCGACAGAACCCGACAGAGCCCGACAGGGACCGACAGAGCCCGACAGGGCCCAGTAGAGCCCGACAGAGCCCGACAGAGCCCGACAGAGCCCAGTAGAGCCCGACAGAGCCCGACAGAGCCCGACAGAGCCCAGTAGAGCCCGACAGAGCCCGACAGGGCCCGACAGGGCCCGACAGGGCCCAGTAGAGCCCGACAGAGCCCGACAGAGCCCGACAGGGCCCGACAGGGCCCGACAGGGCCCAGTAGAGCCCGACAGGGCCCGACAGAGCCCGACAGAGCCCGACAGTGCCCAGTAGAGCCCGACAGGGCCCGACAGAGCCCGACAGAGCCCGACAGAGCCCGACAGAGCCCGACAGGGCCCGACAGGGCCCAGTAGAGCCCGATAGAGCCCGACAGAGCCCGACAGAGCCCGACAGAGCCCGACAGAGCCCGACAGAGCCCGACAGGGCCCAGTAGAGCCCGACACGGCCCGACAGAGCCCGACACGGCCCGACAGGGCCCGACAGGGCCCGACAGAACCCGACAGAGCCCGACAGGGCCAGACAGGGCCCGACAGGGCCCAGTAGAGCCCGATAGAGCCCGACAGAGCCCGACAGAGCCCGACAGGGCCCGACAGGGCCCTACAGAGCCCGACAGGGCCCGACAGAGCCCGACAGAGCCCGACAGAGCCCGACAGGGCCCAGTAGAGCCCGACAGAGCCCGACAGAGCCCGACAGAGCCCGACAGAGCCCAGTAGAGCCCGACAGAGCCCGACAGGGCCCGACAGAGCCCGACAGAGCCCGACAGGGCCCGACAGAGCCCGACAGGGCCCGACAGAGCCCAGTAGAGCCCGACAGAGCCCGACAGAGCCCGACAGGGCCCGACAGGGCCCGACAGGGCCCGACAGGGCCCAGTAGAGCCCGACAGAGCCCGACAGAGCCCGACAGAGCCCGACAGAGCCCGACAGGGCCCGACAGGGCCCGACAGGGCCCGACAGGGCCCGACAGGGCACGACAGAGCCCGACAGGGCACGACAGAGCCCGACAGAGCCCGACAGGGCCCGACAGAGCCCGACAGAGCCCGACAGGGCCCGACAGGGCCCGACAGAGCCCGACAGAGCCCGACAGGGCCCAGTAGAGCCCGACAGAGCCCGACAGAGCCCGACAGAGCCCGACAGAGCCCAGAAGAGCCCGACAGAGCCCGACAGGGCCCGACAGGGCCCGACAGGGCCCAGTGCAGTCCGACAGAGCCCGACAGAGCCCGACAGAGCCCGACAGAGCCCGACAGAGCCCGACAGGGCCCAGTAGAGCCCGACAGAGCCCGACAGAGCCCGACAGGGCCCGACAGAGCCCGACAGAGCCCGACAGGGCCCGACAGGGCCCGACAGGGCCCGACAGGGCCCGACAGGGCCCGACAGAGCCCGACAGAACCCGACAGGGCCCGACAGGGCCCAGTAGAGCCCGACAGAGCCTGACAGAGCCCGACAGAACCCGTCAGAGCCCGACAGAGCCCGACAGAGCCCGACAGAGCCCGACAGGGCCCAGTAGAGCCCGACAGAGCCCGACAGAGCCCGACAGAGCCCGACAGGGCCCGACAGGGCCCGACAGGGCCCAGTAGAGCCCGACAGGGTCCAGTAGAGCCCGACAGAGCCCGACAGGGCCCGACAGAGCCCGACAGAGCCCGAAAGAGCCCGACAGGGCCCAGTAGAGCCCGACAGAGCCCGACAGAGCCCGACAGAGCCTGACAGGGCCCAACAGAGCCCGACAGAGCCCGACAGGGCCCGACAGAGTCCGACAGAGCCCGACAGAGCCCGACAGAGCCCGACAGAGCCCAGTAGAGCCCGACAGAGACCGACAGAGCCCGACAGAGCCCGACAGAGCCCGACAGAGCCCGACAGAGCCCGACAGAGCCCGACAGGGCCCGACAGGGCCCGACAGAGCCCGACAGGGCCCGACAGGGCCCGACAGAACCCGACAGAGCCCGACAGGGAGCGACAGAGCCCGACAGGGCCCGACAGAGCCCGACAGAGCCCGACAGAGCCCGACAGAGCCCGACAGGGCCCGACAGGGCCCAGTAGAGCCCGATAGAGCCCGACAGAGCCCGACAGAGCCCGACAGAGCCCGACAGAGCCCGACAGGGCCCAGTAGAGCCCGACACGGCCCGACAGAGCCCGACACGGCCCGACAGGGCCCGACAGGGCCCGACAGAGCCCGACAGGGCCAGACAGGGCCCGACAGGGCCCAGTAGAGCCCGATAGAGCCCGACAGAGCCCGACAGAGCCCGACAGGGCCCGACAGGGCCCGACAGGGCCCGACAGGGCCCGACAGAGCCCGACAGAGCCCGACAGAGCCCAGTAGAGCCCGACAGAGCCCGACAGGGCCCGACAGAGCCCGACAGAGCCCGACAGGGCCCGACAGAGCCCGACAGAGCCCAGTAGAGCCCGACAGAGCCCGACAGAGCCCGACAGGGCCCGACAGGGCCCAGTAGAGCCCGACAGGGCCCGACAGAGCCCGACAGAGCCCGACAGTGCCCAGTAGAGCCCGACAGGGCCCGACAGAGCCCGACAGAGCCCGACAGAGCCCGACAGGGCCCGACAGGGCCCGACAGGGCCCAGTAGAGCCCGACAGAGCCCGACAGAGCCCGACAGAGCCCGACAGAGCCCGACAGAGCCCGACAGGGCCCAGTAGAGCCCGACACGGCCCGACAGAGCCCGACACGGCCCGACAGGGCCCGACAGGGCCCGACAGGGCCCGACAGAACCCGACAGAGCCCGACAGGGCCAGACAGGGCCCAGTAGAGCCCGATAGAGCCCGACAGAGCCCGACAGGGCCCGACAGGGCCCGACAGGGCCCGACAGGGCCCGACAGAGCCCGACAGAGCCCGACAGAGCCCAGTAGAGCCCGACAGAGCCCGACAGAGCCCGACAGAGCCCGACAGAGCCCAGTAGAGCCCGACAGAGCCCGACAGGGCCCGACAGAGCCCGACAGAGCCCGACAGGGCCCGACAGGGCCCGACAGAGCCCAGTAGAGCCCGACAGAGCCCAACAGAGCCCGACAGGGCCCGACAGGGCCCGACAGGGCCCAGTAGAGCCCGACAGAGCCCGACAGAGCCCGACAGAGCCCGACAGAGCCCGACAGAGCCCGACAGGGCCCAGTAGAGCCCGACACGGCCCGACAGAGCCCGACACGGCCCGACAGGGCCCGACAGGGCCCGACAGAGCCCGACAGGGCCAGACAGGGCCCGACAGGGCCCAGTAGAGCCCGATAGAGCCCGACAGAGCCCGACAGAGCCCGACAGGGCCCGACAGAGCCCGACAGGGCCCGACAGGGCCCGACAGAGCCCGACAGAGCCCGACAGAGCCCAGTAGAGCCCGACAGAGCCCGACAGGGCCCGACAGAGCCCGACAGAGCCCGACAGGGCCCGACAGAGCCCGACAGAGCCCAGTAGAGCCCGACAGAGCCCGACAGAGCCCGACAGGGCCCGACAGGGCCCAGTAGAGCCCGACAGGGCCCGACAGAGCCCGACAGAGCCCGACAGTGCCCAGTAGAGCCCGACAGGGCCCGACAGAGCCCGACAGAGCCCGACAGAGCCCGACAGGGCCCGACAGGGCCCGACAGGGCCCAGTAGAGCCCGACAGAGCCCGACAGAGCCCGACAGAGCCCGACAGAGCCCGACAGAGCCCGACAGGGCCCAGTAGAGCCCGACACGGCCCGACAGAGCCCGACACGGCCCGACAGGGCCCGACAGAGCCCGACAGGGCCCGACAGAACCCGACAGAGCCCGACAGGGCCAGACAGGGCCCAGTAGAGCCCGATAGAGCCCGACAGAGCCCGACAGGGCCCGACAGGGCCCGACAGGGCCCGACAGGGCCCGACAGAGCCCGACAGAGCCCGACAGAGCCCAGTAGAGCCCGACAGAGCCCGACAGAGCCCGACAGAGCCCGACAGAGCCCAGTAGAGCCCGACAGAGCCCGACAGGGCCCGACAGAGCCCGACAGAGCCCGACAGGGCCCGACAGGGCCCGACAGAGCCCAGTAGAGCCCGACAGAGCCCAACAGAGCCCGACAGGGCCCGACAGGGCCCGACAGGGCCCAGTAGAGCCCGACAGAGCCCGACAGAGCCCGACAGAGCCCGACAGAGCCCGACAGGGCCCGACAGGGCCCGACAGGGCCCGACAGAGCCCGACAGGGCCCGACAGGGCACGACAGAGCCCGACAGAGACCGACAGGGCCCGACAGAGCCCGACAGAGCCCGACAGAGCCCGACAGGGCCCGACAGAGCCCGACAGAGCCCGACAGGGCCCAGTAGAGCCCGACAGAGCCCGACAGAGCCCGACAGAGCCCGACAGAGCCCAGAAGAGCCCGACAGAGCCCGACAGAGCCCGACAGGGCCCGACAGGGCCCGACAGGGCCCAGTACAGTCCGACAGAGCCCGACAGAGCCCGACAGAGCCCGACAGAGCCCGACAGAGCCCGACAGGGCCCAGTAGAGCCCGACAGAGCCCGACAGAGCACGACAGAGCCCGACAGGGCCCGACAGAGCCCGACAGGGCCCGACAGGGCCCGACAGGGCCCGACAGAGCCCCACAGAGCCCGACAGAGCCCAGTAGAGCCCAGTAGAGCCCGACAGAGCCCGACAGAGCCCGACAGAGCCCGACAGAGCCCGACAGGGCCCGACAGGGCCCAGTAGAGCCCGACAGAGCCCGACAGAGCCCGACAGAGCCCGACAGAGCCCGACAGGGCCCAGTAGAGCCCGACAGAGCCCGACAGAGCCCAGTAGAGCCCAGTAGAGCCCGACAGAGCCCGACACAGCCCGACAGAGCCCGACAGAGCCCGACAGGGCCCAACAGAGCCCGACAGAGCCCGACAGGGCCCGACAGGGCCCAGTAGAGCCCGACAGAGCCCGACAGAGCCCGACAGAGCCCGACAGGGCCCGACAGGGCCCAGTAGAGCCCGACAGAGCCCGACAGAGCCCGACAGAGCCCGACAGGGCCCAGTAGAGCCCGACAGAGCCCGACAGAACCCGACAGGGCCCGACAGAGCCTGACAGAGCCCGACAGAGCCCGACAGCGCCCGACAGGGCCCAGTAGAGCCCGACAGAGCCCGACAGAGCCCGACAGGGCCCGACAGGGCCCGACAGGGCCCGACAGAGCCCAGTAGAGCCCGACAGAGCCCGACAGGGCCCGACAGAGCCCGACAGGGCCCGACAGAGCCCGACAGGGCCCGACAGAGCCCGACAGAGCCCAGTAGAGCCCGACAGAGCCCGACAGAGCCTGACAGGGCCCGACAGGGCCCGACAGGGCCCGACAGGGCCCGACAGAGCCCGACAGAGCCCGACAGAGCCCGACAGGGCCCAGTAGAGCCCGACAGAGCCCGACAGAGCCCGACAGAGCCCGACAGAGCCCGACAGAGCCCGACAGAGCCCGACAGGGCCCGACAGAGCCCGACAGAGCCCGACAGGGCCCGACAGGGCCCAGTAGAGCCCGACAGAGCCCGACAGAGCCCGACAGGGCCCGACAGGGCCCGACAGGGCCCAGTAGAGCCCGACAGAGCCCGACAGAGCCCGACAGAGCCCGACAGGGCCCGACAGGGCCCGACAGGGCCCGACAGGGCACGACAGAGCCCGACAGAGACCGACAGGGCCCGACAGAGCCCGACAGAGCCCGACAGAGCCCGACAGGGCCCGACAGGGCCCGACAGGGCCCGACAGAGCCCGACAGGGCCCAGTAGAGCCCGACAGAGCCCGACAGAGCCCGACAGAGCCCGACAGAGCCCAGAAGAGCCCGACAGAGCCCGACAGGGCCCGACAGGGCCCGACAGGGCCCAGTACAGTCCGACAGAGCCCGACAGAGCCCAGTAGAGCCCAGTAGAGCCCGACAGAGCCCGACACAGCCCGACAGAGCCCGACAGAGCCCGACAGGGCCCGACAGAGCCCGACAGAGCCCGACAGGGCCCGACAGGGCCCAGTAGAGCCCGACAGAGCCCGACAGAGCCCGACAGAGCCCGACAGGGCCCAGTAGAGCCCGACAGAGCCCGACAGAACCCGACAGGGCCCGACAGAGCCCGACAGAGCCCGACAGAGCCCGACAGCGCCCGACAGGGCCCAGTAGAGCCCGACAGAGCCCGACAGAGCCCGACAGGGCCCGACAGGGCCCGACAGAGCCCAGTAGAGCCCGACAGAGCCCGACAGGGCCCGACAGAGCCCGACAGGGCCCGACAGAGCCCGACAGAGCCCAGTAGAGCCCGACAGAGCCCGACAGAGCCCGACAGGGCCCGACAGGGCCCGACAGGGCCCGACAGGGCCCGACAGAGCCCGACAGAGCCCGACAGGGCCCGACAGAGCCCGACAGAGCCCGACAGGGCCCAGTAGAGCCCGACAGAGCCCGACAGAGCCCGACAGAGCCCGACAGAGCCCGACAGAGCCCAGTAGAGCCTGACAGAGCCCGACAGAGCCCGACAGAGCCCGACAGAGCCCGACAGAGCCCGACAGGGCCCGACAGGGCCCGACAGGGCCCGACAGGGCCCAGTAGAGCCCGACAGAGCCCGACAGAGCCCAGTAGAGCCCAGTAGAGCCCGACAGAGCCCGACAGGGCCCGACAGGGCCCGACAGGGCCCAGTAGAGCCCGACAGAGCCCGACAGAGCCCAGTAGAGCCCAGTAGAGCCCGACAGAGCCCGACAGAGCCCGACAGAGCCCGACAGGGCCCGACAGGGCCCAGTAGAGCCCGAAAGAGCCCGATAGAGCCCAGTAGAGCCCAGTAGAGCCCGACGAGGCCCGACAGGGCCTGACAGGGCCCAGTAGAGCCCGACAGAGCCCGACAGAGCCCGACAGAGCCCGACAGAGCCCGACAGAGCCCGACAGGGCCCGACAGGGCCCGACAGGGCCCGACAGGGCACGACAGAGCCCGACAGGGCCCGACAGGGCCCGACAGGGCCCGACAGAGCCCGACAGAGCCCGACAGGGCCCGACAGGGCACGACAGAGCCCGACAGAACCCGACGAGGCCCGACAGGGCCCAGTAGAGCCCGACAGAGCCTGACAGAGCCCGACAGAACCCGTCAGAGCCCGACAGAGCCCGACAGAGCCCGACAGAGCCCGACAGGGCCCAGTAGAGCCCGACAGAGCCCGACAGAGCCCGACAGAGCCCGACAGGGCCCGACAGGGCCCGACAGGGCCCAGTAGAGCCCGACAGGGTCCAGTAGAGCCCGACAGAGCCCGACAGGGCCCGACAGAGCCCGACAGAGCCCGACAGAGCCCGACAGGGCCCAGTAGAGCCCGACAGAGCCCGACAGAGCCCGACAGAGCCTGACAGGGCCCAACAGAGCCCGACAGAGCCCGACAGGGCCCGACAGAGTCCGACAGAGCCCGACAGAGCCCGACAGAGCCCGACAGAGCCCAGTAGAGCCCGACAGAGCCCGACAGAGCCCGACAGAGCCCGACAGAGCCCAGTAGAGCCCGACAGAGCCCGACAGAGCCCGACAGGGCCCGACAGAGCCCGACAGGGCCCGACAGAGCCCGACAGGGCCCGACAGGGCCCGACAGAACCCGACAGAGCCCGACAGGGACCGACAGAGCCCGACAGGGCCCAGTAGAGCCCGACAGAGCCCGACAGAGCCCGACAGAGCCCAGTAGAGCCCGACAGAGCCCGACAGAGCCCGACAGAGCCCAGTAGAGCCCGACAGAGCCCAACAGGGCCCGACAGGGCCCGACAGGGCCCAGTAGAGCCCGACAGAGCCCGACAGAGCCCGACAGGGCCCGACAGGGCCCGACAGGGCCCAGTAGAGCCCGACAGGGCCCGACAGAGCCCGACAGAGCCCGACAGTGCCCAGTAGAGCCCGACAGGGCCCGACAGAGCCCGACAGAGCCCGACAGAGCCCGACAGAGCCCGACAGGGCCCGACAGGGCCCAGTAGAGCCCGATAGAGCCCGACAGAGCCCGACAGAGCCCGACAGAGCCCGACAGGGCCCAGTAGAGCCCGACACGGCCCGACAGAGCCCGACACGGCCCGACAGGGCCCGACAGGGCCCGACAGAACCCGACAGAGCCCGACAGGGCCAGACAGGGCCCGACAGGGCCCAGTAGAGCCCGATAGAGCCCGACAGAGCCCGACAGAGCCCGACAGGGCCCGACAGAGCCCGACAGAGCCCGACAGAGCCCGACAGGGCCCGACAGGGCCCGACAGGGCCCGACAGAGCCCAGTAGAGCCCGACAGAGCCCGACAGGGCCCGACAGAGCCCGACAGAGCCCGACAGGGCCCGACAGAGCCCAGTACAGCCCGACAGAGCCCGACAGAGCCCGACAGGGCCCGACAGGGCCCAGTAGAGCCCGACAGGGCCCGACAGAGCCCGACAGAGCCCGACAGTGCCCAGTAGAGCCCGACAGGGCCCGACAGAGCCCGACAGAGCCCGACAGGGCCCGACAGGGCCCGACAGGGCCCAGTAGAGCCCGACAGAGCCCGACAGAGCCCGACAGAGCCCGACAGAGCCCGACAGGGCCCAGTAGAGCCCGACACGGCCCGACAGGGCCCGACAGGGCCCGACAGAACCCGACAGAGCCCGACAGGGCCAGACAGGGCCCGACAGGGCCCAGTAGAGCCCGATAGAGCCCGACAGAGCCCGACAGAGCCCGACAGGGCCCGACAGGGCCCGACAGGGCCCGACAGGGCCCGACAGGGCCCGACAGAGCCCAGTAGAGCCCGACAGAGCCCGACAGAGCCCGACAGAGCCCAGTAGAGCCCGACAGAGCCCGACAGGGCCCGACAGAGCCCGACAGAGCCCGACAGGGCCCGACAGGGCCCGACAGAGCCCAGTAGAGCCCGACAGAGCCCAACAGAGCCCGACAGGGCCCGACAGGGCCCGACAGGGCCCAGTAGAGCCCGACAGAGCCCGACAGAGCCCGACAGGGCCCGACAGGGCCCGACAGGGCCCGACAGGGCCCGACAGAGCCCGACAGGGCCCGACAGGGCACGACAGGGCACGACAGAGCCCGACAGAGACCGACAGGGCCCGACAGAGCCCGACAGAGCCCGACAGAGCCCGACAGAGCCCGACAGGGCCCGACAGGGCCCGACAGGGCCCAGTAGAGCCCGACAGGGCCCAGTAGAGCCCGACAGAGCCCGACAGAGCCCGACAGAGCCCAGAAGAGCCCGACAGAGCCCGACAGAGCCCGACAGGGCCCGACAGGGCCCAGTACAGTCCGACAGAGCCCGACAGAGCCCGACAGAGCCCGACAGAGCCCGACAGAGCCCGACAGAGCCCGACAGGGCCCAGTAGAGCCCGACAGAGCCCGACAGAGCCCGACAGAGCCCGACAGGGCCCGACAGGGCACGACAGAGCCCGACAGGGCCCGACAGGGCCCGACAGGGCCCGACAGAGCCCGACAGAGCCCGACAGAGCCCAGTAGAGCCCAGTAGAGCCCGACAGAGCCCGACAGAGCCCGACAGAGCCCAGTAGAGCCCGACAGGGCCCGACAGGGCCCAGTAGAGCCCGACAGAGCCCGACAGAGCCCGACAGAGCCCGACAGAGCCCGACAGGGCCCAGTAGAGCCCGACAGAGCCCGACAGAGCCCAGTAGAGCCCAGTAGAGCCCGACAGAGCCCGACACAGCCCGACAGAGCCCGACAGAGCCCGACAGGGCCCGACAGAGCCCGACAGAGCCCGACAGGGCCCGACAGGGCCCAGTAGAGCCCGACAGAGCCCGACAGAGCCCGACAGAGCCCGACAGGGCCCAGTAGAGCCCGACAGAGCCCGACAGAACCCGAGAGGCCCGACAGAGCCCGACAGAGCCCGACAGAGCCCGACAGCGCCCGACAGGGCCCAGTAGAGCCCGACAGAGCCCGACAGGGCCCGACAGGGCCCGACAGAGCCCAGTAGAGCCCGACAGAGCCCGACAGGGCCCGACAGAGCCCGACAGGGCCCGACAGAGCCCGACAGAGCCCAGTAGAGCCCGACAGAGCCCGACAGAGCCCGACAGGGCCCGACAGGGCCCGACAGAGCCCGACAGAGCCCGACAGGGCCCGACAGAGCCCGACAGAGCCCGACAGGGCCCAGTAGAGCCCGACAGAGCCCGACAGAGCCCGACAGAGCCCGACAGAGCCCAGTAGAGCCCGACAGAGCCCGACAGAGCCCGACAGAGCCCGACAGAGCCCGACAGGGCCCGACAGGGCCCGACAGGGCCCGACAGGGCCCGACAGAGCCCAGTAGAGCCCGACAGAGCCCGACAGAGCCCAGTAGAGCCCAGTAGAGCCCGACAGAGCCCGACAGGGCCCGACAGGGCCCGACAGGGCCCAGTAGAGCCCGACAGAGCCCGACAGAGCCCAGTAGAGCCCAGTAGAGCCCGACAGAGCCCGACAGAGCCCGACAGGGCCCGACAGGGCCCGACAGGGCCCAGTAGAGCCCGAAAGAGCCCGATAGAGCCCAGTAGAGCCCAGTAGAGCCCGACAGAGCCCGACAGGGCCTGACAGGGCCCAGTAGAGCCCGACAGAGCCCGACAGAGCCTGAGAGAGCCCGACAGGGCCCGACAGGGCCCGACAGAGCCCGACAGAGCCCGACAGAGCCCGACAGGGCCCAGTAGAGCCCGACAGGGCCCGACAGAGCCCGACAGAGCCCGACAGGGCCCGACAGGGCCCGACAGAGCCCGACACAGCCTGACAGGGCCCGACAGGGCCCGACAGAGCCCGACAGGGCCAGACAGGGCCCAGTAGAGCCCGATAGAGCCCGACAGGGCCCGACAGGGCCCGACAGAGCCCGACAGGGCCCGACAGAGCCCGACAGAGCCCGACAGGGCCCAGTAGAGCCCGACAGGGCACGACAGAGCCCGACAGAGCCCGACAGAGCCCGACAGAGCCCAACAGAACCCGACAGAGCCCGACAGAGCCCGACAGAGACCAGTTGAGTCCGACAGAGCCCAACAGAGCCCGACAGGGCCCGACGGGGCCCGACAGGGCCCAGTAGAGCCCGACAGGGCCCGACAGAGCCCGACAGAGCCCGACAGAGCCCAGTAGAGCCCGACAGAGCCCGACAGAGCCCGACAGAGCCCGACAGGGCCCGACAGAGCCCGACAGAGCCCGACAGGGCCCGACAGAGCCCGACAGGGCCCAGTAGAGCCCAGTAGAGCCCGACAGAGCCCAGTAGAGCCCGACAGAGCCCTACAGAGCCCGACAGGGCCCGACAGGGCCCGACAGAGTCCGACAGGGCCCGACAGAGCTCGACAGAGCCCGACAGAGCCCGACAGGGCCCGACAGAGCCTGACAGAGCCCGACAGGGCCCAGTAGAGCCCGACAGAGCCCGACAGAGCCCGACAGGGCCCGACAGGACCCGACAGAGCCCGACAGGGCCCAGTAGAGCCCGACAGAGCCCGACAGAGCCCGACAGGGCCCGACAGGGCCCGACAGAGCCCGACAGGGCCCAGTAGAGCCCGACAGAGCCCGACAGGGCCCGACAGGGCCCAGTAGAGCCCGACAGAGCCCGACAGAGCCCGACAGAGCCCGACAGAGCCCGACAGGGCCCAGTAGAGCCCGACAGAGCCCGACAGAGCCCGACAGAGCCCGACAGAGCCCGACAGAGACCAGTTGAGTCCGACAGAGCCCGACAGAGCCCGACAGAGCCCGACAGGGCCCGACAGGGCCCAGTAGAGCCCGACAGAGCCCGACAGAGCCCGACAGAGCCCGACAGGGCCCGACAGGGCCCAGTAGAGCCCAGTAGAGCCCGACAGAGACCAGTAGAGCCCGACAGAGCCCGACAGAGCCCTACAGAGCCCGACAGGGCCCGACAGGGCCCGACAGAGTCCGACAGGGCCCGACAGAGCTCGACAGAGCCCGACAGAGCCCGACAGGGCCCGATAGGGCCCGACAGAGCCCGACAGTGCCCAGTAGAGCCCGACAGAGCCCGACAGAGCCCGACAGAGCCCGACAGAGCCCGACAGAGCCCGACAGGACCCGACAGGGCCCGACAGAGCCCGACAGAGCCCGACAGAGCCCGACAGGGCCCAGTAGAGCCCGACAGAGCCCGACAGAGCCCGACAGGGCCCGACAGGGCCCGACAGGGCCCAGTAGAGCCCGACAGAGCCCGACAGAGCCCGACAGAGCCCGACAGGGCCCGACAGGGCCCAGTAGAGCCCGACAGAGCCCGACAGAGCCCGACAGAGCCCGACAGAGCCCGACAGAGCCCGACAGGGCCCGACAGAGCCCGACAGAGCCCGACAGGGCCCAGTAGAGCCCGACAGAGCCCGACAGAGCCCGACAGAACCCGTCAGAGCCCGCCAGAGCCCGACAGAGCCCGACAGAGCCCGACAGGGCCCGACAGGGCCCGCCAGAGCCCGACAGAGCCCGACAGAGCCCGACAGAGCCCGACAGGGCCCGACAGGGCCCGACAGGGCCCAGTAGAGCCCGACAGGGCCCAGTAGAGCCCGACAGAGCCCAACAGGGCCCGACAGAGCCCGACAGAGCCCGACAGGGCCCGACAGAGCCCGACAGGGCCCGACAGGGCCCGAGAGAGCCCGACAGGGCCCGACAGGGCCCGA
Source organism: Caloenas nicobarica (assembly GCF_036013445.1). Classification (NCBI taxonomy): domain Eukaryota; kingdom Metazoa; phylum Chordata; class Aves; order Columbiformes; family Columbidae; genus Caloenas; species Caloenas nicobarica. Next base: position 72,270 of record NW_027017306.1, read on the forward strand.
CAGGGCCCGACAGAGCCCAGTAGAGCCCGACAGAGCCCGACAGAGCCCGACAGAGCCCGACAGAGCCCGACAGAGCCCAGTAGAGCCCGACAGAGCCCGACAGGGCCCGACAGAGCCCAGTAGAGCCCGACAGAGCCCGACAGAGCCCGACAGAGCCCAGTAGAGCCCGACAGAGCCTGACAGGGCCCGACAGGGCCCAGTAGAGCCCGACAGAGCCCGACAGAGCCCGACAGAGCCCGACAGGGCCAGACAGGGCCCGACAGGGCCCAGTAGAGCCCGATAGAGCCCGACAGAGCCCGACAGGGCCCGACAGGGCCCGACAGGGCCCGACAGAGCCCGACAGAGCCCGACAGAGCCCGACAGGGCCCGATAGAGCCCGACAGGGCCCGACAGAGCCCGACAGAGCCCGACAGGGCCCGATAGAGCCCGACAGGGCCCGACAGAGCCCGACAGGGCACGACAGAGCCCGACAGAGCCCGACAGAGCCCGACAGAGCCCAGTAGAGCCCGACAGAGCCCGAAAGAGCCCGACAGAGCCCGACAGAGCCCGACAGAGCCCGACAGAGCGCGACAGAGACCAGTTGAGTCCGACAGAGCCCGACAGAGCCCGACAGAGCCCGACAGGGCCCGACAGGGCCCAGTAGAGCCCGACAGAGCCCGACAGAGCCCGACAGAGCCCAGTAGACCCCGACAGAGCCCGACAGAGCCCGACAGAGCCCGACAGAGCCCGACAGGGCCCGACAGGGCCCGACAGGGCCCGACAGAGCCCGACAGAGCCCAGTAGAGCCCAGTAGAGCCCGACAGAGCCCAGTAGAGCCCGACAGAGCCCAGTAGAGCCCGACAGGGCCCGACAGAGTCCGACAGGGCCCGACAGAGCTCGACAGAGCCCGACAGAGTCCGACAGAGCCCGACAGAGCCTGACAGAGCCCGACAGGGCCCAGTAGAGCCCGACAGAGCCCGACAGAGCCCGACAGAGCCCGACAGAGCCCAGTAGAGCCCAACAGAGCCCGACAGAGCCCGACAGGGCCCGACAGAGCCCGACAGGGCCCGACAGGGCCCGACAGGGCCCGACAGAGCCCGACAGAGCCCGACAGAGCCCGACAGGGCCCGACAGGGCCCGACAGGGCCCGACAGAGACCGACAGAGCCCGACAGGGCCCAGTAGAGCCCGACAGAGCCCGACAGAGCCCGACAGGGCCCAGTAGAGCCCGACAGAGCCCGACAGAGCCCGACAGAGCCCGACAGGGCCCGACAGGGCCCGACAGGGCCCGACAGAGGCCGACAGGGCCCGACAGGGCCCAGTAGAGCCCGACAGAGCCCGACAGAGCCCGACAGAGCCCGACAGAGTCCGACAGGGCCCGACAGAGCCCGACAGAGCCCGACAGAGCCCACAGGGTCCGACAGGGCCCGACAGGGCCCGACAGAGCCCGACAGGGCCCAGTAGAGCCCGACAGGGCCCAGTAGAGCCCGACAGGGCCCAGTAGAGCCCGACAGAGCCCGACAGGGCCCGACAGAGCCCGACAGGGCCCAGTAGAGCCTGACAGAGCCCGACAGAGCCCGACAGAGCCCGACAGAGCCCGACAGAGCCCAGTAGAGCCCGACAGAGCCCGACAGAGCCCGACAGAGCCCGACAGAGCCCGACAGAGCCTGACAGGGCCCGACAGGGCCCAGTAGAGCCCGACAGAGCCCGACAGAGCCCGACAGAGCCCGACAGAGCCCGACAGAGGCCGACAGAGGCCGACAGGGCCCGACAGGGCCCAGTAGAGCCCGACAGAGCCCGACAGAACACGTCAGAGCCCGACAGAGCCCGACAGAGCCCGACAGAGCCCGACAGGGCCCGACAGGGCCCGACAGGGCCCGACAGGGCCCGACAGAGCCCGACAGGGCCCGACAGGGCCCAGTAGAGCCCGACAGGGCCCAGTAGAGCCCGACAGAGCCCGACAGGGCCCGACAGAGCCCGACAGAGCCCGACAGGGCCCAGTAGAGCCCGACAGAGCCCGACAGAGCCCGACAGGGCCCGACAGGGCCCAGTAGAGCCCGACAGAGCCCGACAGAGCCCGACAGAGCCCGACAGAGCCCAGTAGAGCCCGACAGAGCCCGACAGAGCCCGACAGAGCCCGACAGAGGCCGACAGAGCCCGACAGAGCCCGACAGAGCCCGACAGGGCCCAGTAGAGCCCGACAGAGCCCAACAGAGCCCGACAGAGCCCAGTAGAGCCCGACAGAGCCCGACAGGGCCCGACAGGGCCCGACAGAGCCCAGTAGAGCCCGACAGAGCCCGACAGAGCCCAGTAGAGCCCGACAGAGCCCGACAGGGCCCGACAGGGCCCGACAGGGCCCAGTAGAGCCCGACAGAGCCCGACAGAGCCCGACAGAGCCCGACAGAGCCCGACAGGGCCCAGTAGAGCCCGACAGAGCCCGACAGAGCCCGACAGAGCCCGACAGAGCCCGACAGAGCCCGACAGGGCCCAGTAGAGCCCGACAGGGCCCGACAGAGCCCGACAGAGCCCGACAGGGCCCGACAGAGCCCGACAGAACCCGACAGAGCCCGACAGGGTGCGACAGGGCCCGAGAGGGCCCAGTAGAGCCCGATAGAGCCCGACAGAGCCCGACAGGGCCCGACAGGGCCCGACAGAGCCCGACAGGGCCCGACAGGGCCCGACAGGGCCCGACAGAGCCCGACAGGGCCCGACAGGGCCCAGTAGAGCCCGACAGAGCCCGACAGAGCCCGCCAGAGCCCGACAGAGCCCGACAGGGCCCGACAGGGCCCGACAGAGCCCGACAGGGCCCAGTAGAGCCCGACAGAGCCCGACAGAGCCCGACAGGGCCCGACAGGGCCCAGTAGAGCCCGACAGAGCCCGACAGAGCCCAGTAGAGCCCAGTAGAGCCCGACAGAGCCCGACAGAGCCCGACAGAGCCCGACAGGGCCCGACAGGGCCCGACAGGGCCCAGTAGAGCCCGAAAGAGCCCGATAGAGCCCAGTAGAGCCCAGTAGAGCCCGACGAGGCCCGACAGGGCCTGACAGGGCCCAGTAGAGCCCGACAGAGCCCGACAGAGCCTGAGAGAGCCCGACAGGGCCCGACAGGGCCCGACAGAGCCCGACAGAGCCCGACAGAGCCCGACAGGGCCCAGTAGAGCCCGACAGGGCCCGACAGAGCCCGACAGATCCCGACAGGGCCCGACAGGGCCCGACAGAGCCCGACAGAGCCCGACAGGGCCCGACAGGGCCCGACAGGGCCCGACAGGGCCAGACAGGGCCCAGTAGAGCCCGATAGAGCCCGACAGGGCCCGACAGGGCCCGACAGAGCCCGACAGGGCCCGACAGAGCCCGACAGAGCCCGACAGGGCCCAGTAGAGCCCGACAGGGCACGACAGAGCCCGACAGAGCCCGACAGAGCCCGACAGAGCCCGACAGAACCCGACAGAGCCCGACAGAGACCAGTTGAGTCCGACAGAGCCCAACAGAGCCCGACAGGGCCCGACAGGGCCCGACAGGGCCCAGTAGAGCCCGACAGGGCCCGACAGAGCCCGACAGAGCCCGACAGAGCCCAGTAGAGCCCGACAGAGCCCGACAGAGCCCGACAGAGCCCGACAGGGCCCGACAGAGCCCGACAGAGCCCGACAGGGCCCGACAGAGCCCGACAGGGCCCAGTAGAGCCCAGTAGAGCCCGACAGAGCCCAGTAGAGCCCGACAGAGCCCTACAGAGCCCGACAGGGCCCGACAGGGCCCGACAGAGTCCGACAGGGCCCGACAGAGCTCGACAGAGCCCGACAGGGCCCGACAGGGCCCGACAGAGCCTGACAGAGCCCGACAGGGCCCAGTAGAGCCCGACAGAGCCCGACAGAGCCCGACAGAGCCCGACAGGGCCCGACAGGGCCCGACAGAGCCCGACAGGGCCCAGTAGAGCCCGACAGAGCCCGACAGAGCCCGACAGGGCCCGACAGAGCCCGACAGGGCCCAGTAGAGCCCGACAGAGCCCGACAGGGCCCGACAGAGCCCAGTAGAGCCCGACAGAGCCCGACAGAGCCCAGTAGAGCCCGACAGAGCCCGACAGGGCCCGACAGGGCCCGACAGGGCCCAGTAGAGCCCGACAGAGCCCGACAGAGCCCGACAGAGCCCGACAGAGCCCGACAGGGCCCAGTAGAGCCCGACAGAGCCCGACAGAGCCCGACAGAGCCCGACAGAGCCCGACAGAGCCCGACAGGGCCCAGTAGAGCCCGACAGGGCCCGACAGAGCCCGACAGAGCCCGACAGGGCCCGACAGAGCCCGACAGAACCCGACAGAGCCCGACAGGGTGCGACAGGGCCCGAGAGGGCCCAGTAGAGCCCGATAGAGCCCGACAGAGCCCGACAGGGCCCGACAGGGCCCGACAGAGCCCGACAGGGCCCGACAGGGCCCGACAGGGCCCGACAGAGCCCGACAGGGCCCGACAGGGCCCAGTAGAGCCCGACAGAGCCCGACAGAGCCCGACAGAGCCCGACAGAGCCCGACAGAGCCCGACAGAGCCCGACAGAACCCGACAGAGCCCGACAGAGCCCGACAGAGACCAGTTGAGTCCGACAGAGCCCAACAGAGCCCGACAGGGCCCGACAGGGCCCGACAGGGCCCAGTAGAGCCCGACAGGGCCCGACAGAGCCCGACAGAGCCCGACAGAGCCCAGTAGAGCCCGACAGAGCCCGACAGAGCCCGACAGAGCCCGACAGGGCCCGACAGAGCCCGACAGAGCCCGACAGGGCCCGACAGAGCCCGACAGGGCCCAGTAGAGCCCAGTAGAGCCCGACAGAGCCCAGTAGAGCCCGACAGAGCCCTACAGAGCCCGACAGGGCCCGACAGGGCCCGACAGAGTCCGACAGGGCCCGACAGAGCTCGACAGAGCCCGACAGGGCCCGACAGGGCCCGACAGAGCCTGACAGAGCCCGACAGGGCCCAGTAGAGCCCGACAGAGCCCGACAGAGCCCGACAGAGCCCGACAGGGCCCGACAGGGCCCGACAGAGCCCGACAGGGCCCAGTAGAGCCCGACAGAGCCCGACAGAGCCCGACAGGGCCCGACAGAGCCCGACAGGGCCCAGTAGAGCCCGACAGAGCCCGACAGGGCCCGACAGGGCCCGACAGGGCCCAGTAGAGCCCGACAGAGCCCGACAGAGCCCGACAGAGCCCGACAGGGCCCAGTAGAGCCCGACAGAGCCCGACAGAGCCCGACAGAGCCCGACAGAGCCCGACAGAGCCCGACAGAGCCCGACAGGGCCCGACAGAACCCGACAGAGGCCGACAGGGCCCAGTAGAGCCCGACAGAGCCCGACAGAGCCCGACAGAGCCCGACAGAGTCCGACAGGGCCCGACAGAGCCCGACAGAGCCCGACAGAGCCCGACAGGGTCCGACGGGGCCCGACAGAGCCCGACAGGGCCCGACAGGGCCCAGTAGAGCCCGACAGGGCCCAGTAGAGCCCGACAGAGCCCGACAGAGCCCGACAGAGCCCGACAGAGCCCGACAGAGCCCGACAGGGCCCAGTAGAGCCCGACAGAGCCCGACAGAGCCCGACAGAGCCCGACAGGGCCCGACAGAGCCCAGTAGAGCCCGACAGAGCCCGACAGAGCCCGACAGAGCCCGACAGAGCCTGACAGGGCCCGACAGGGCCCAGTAGAGCCCGACAGAGCCCGACAGAGCCCGACAGAGCCCGACAGAGCCCGACAGAGGCCGACAGGGCCCGACAGGGCCCAGTAGAGCCCGACAGAGCCCGACAGAGCCCGACAGAGCCCGACAGAGCCCGACAGAGCCCGACAGGGCCCGACAGGGCCCGACAGGGCCCAGTAGAGCCCGACAGGGCCCAGTAGAGCCCGACAGAGCCCGACAGGGCCCGACAGAGCCCGACAGAGCCCGACAGGGCCCAGTAGAGCCCGACAGAGCCCGACAGAGCCCGACAGAGCCCGACAGGGCCCGACAGGGCCCGACAGAGCCCGACAGAGCCCGACAGAGCCCGACAGGGCCCGACAGGGCCCGACAGGGCCCGACAGAGCCCGACAGGGCCCAGTAGAGCCCGACAGAGCCCGACAGAGCCCGACAGAGCCCAGTAGAGCCCGACAGAGCCCGACAGGGCCCGACAGAGCCCAACAGGGCCCGACAGGGCCCGACAGGGCCCAGTAGAGCCCGACAGAGCCCGACAGAGCCCGACAGAGCCCGACAGGGCCCAGTAGAGCCCGACAGGGCCCGACAGAGCCCGACAGAGCCCGACAGGGCCCGACAGAGCCCGACAGAACCCGACAGAGCCCGACAGGGCCCGACAGAGCCCGACAGGGCCCAGTAGAGCCCGATAGAGCCCGACAGAGCCCGACAGGGCCCGACAGAGCCCGACAGAGCCCGACAGGGCCCGACAGGGCCCGACAGGGCCCGACAGAGCCCGACAGGGCCCGACAGGGCCCAGTAGAGCCCGATAGAGCCCGACAGGGCCCGACAGGGCCCGACAGAGCCCGACAGGGCCCGATAGAGCCCGACAGGGCCCGACAGAGCCCGACAGAGCCCGACAGGGCATGACAGAGCCCGACAGAGCCCGACAGAGCCTGACAGATCCCAGTAGAGCCCAGTAGAGCCCAGTAGAGCCCGACAGAGCCCGACAGAGCCCGACAGAGCCCGACAGAGACCAGTTGAGTCCGACAGAGCCCGACAGAGCCCGACAGAGCCCGACAGGGCCCGACAGGGCCCGACAGGGCCCAGTAGAGCCCGACAGAGCCCGACAGAGCCCGACAGAGCCCGACAGAGCCCGACAGAGCCCGACAGGGCCCGACAGGGCCCAGTAGAGCCCAGTAGAGCCCGACAGAGACCAGTAGAGCCCGACAGAGCCCGACAGAGCCCTACAGAGCCCGACAGGGCCCGACAGGGCCCGACAGAGTCCGACAGGGCCCGACAGAGCTCGACAGAGCCCGACAGAGCCCGACAGGGCCCGACAGGGCCCGACAGAGCCCGACAGTGCCCAGTAGAGCCCGACAGAGCCCGACAGAGCCCGACAGAGCCCGACAGGACCCGACAGGGCCCGACAGAGCCCGACAGAGCCCGACAGAGCCCGACAGGGCCCAGTAGAGCCCGACAGAGCCCGACAGAGCCCGACAGGGCCCGACAGGGCCCGACAGGGCCCAGTAGAGCCCGACAGAGCCCGACAGAGCCCGACAGAGCCCGACAGAGCCCGACAGGGCCCAGTAGAGCCCGACAGAGCCCGACAGAGCCCGACAGAGGCCGACAGGGCCCGACAGAGCCCGACAGAGCCCGACAGAGCCCGACAGGGCCCAGTAGAGCCCGACAGAGCCCGACAGAGCCCGACAGAGCCCGTCAGAGCCCGCCAGAGCCCGACAGAGCCCGACAGAGCCCGACAGGGCCCGACAGGGCCCGACAGGGCCCGCCAGAGCCCGACAGAGCCCGACAGAGCCCGACAGGGCCCGACAGGGCCCGACAGGGCCCAGTAGAGCCCGACAGGGCCCAGTAGAGCCCGACAGAGCCCGACAGGGCCCGACAGAGCCCGACAGAGCCCGACAGAGCCCGACAGGGCCCGACAGAGCCCGACAGAGCCCGACAGAGCCCGACAGGGCCCGACAGGGCCCGAGAGAGCCCGACAGGGCCCGACAGGGCCCGACAGGGCCCGACAGAGCCCAGTAGAGCCCGACAGAGCCCGACAGAGCCCGACAGAGCCCAGTAGAGCCCGACAGAGCCCGACAGGGCCCGACAGAGCCCAGTAGAGCCGGACAGAGCCCGACAGAGCCCGACAGAGCCCAGTAGAGCCCGACAGAGCCCGACAGGGCCCGACAGGGCCCAGTAGAGCCCGACAGAGACCGACAGAGCCCGACAGGGCCAGACAGGGCCCGACAGGGCCCAGTAGAGCCCGATAGAGCCCGACAGAGCCCGACAGGGCCCGACAGGGCCCGACAGGTCCCGACAGAGCCCGACAGAGCCCGACAGAGCCCGACAGGGCCCGATAGAGCCCGACAGGGCCCGACAGAGCCCGACAGAGCCCGACAGGGCCCGATAGAGCCCGACAGGGCCCGACAGAGCCCGACAGAGCCCGACAGGGCACGACAGAGCCCGACAGAGCCCGACAGAGCCCGACAGAGCCCGACAGATCCCATTAGAGCCCGACAGAGCCCGACAGAGCCCGACAGAGCCCGACAGAGCCCGACAGAGCGCGACAGAGACCAGTTGAGTCCGACAGAGCCCGACAGAGCCCGACAGAGCCCGACAGGGCCCGACAGGGCCCAGTAGAGCCCGACAGAGCCCGACAGAGCCCGACAGAGCCCAGTAGACCCCGACAGAGCCCGACAGAGCCCGACAGGGCCCGACAGGGCCCGACAGAGCCCGACAGAGCCCGACAGAGCCCAGTAGAGCCCAGTAGAGCCCGACAGAGCCCAGTAGAGCCCGACAGAGCCCAGTAGAGCCCGACAGGGCCCGACAGAGTCCGACAGGGCCCGACAGAGCTCGACAGAGCCCGACAGAGTCCGACAGAGCCCGACAGAGCCTGACAGAGCCCGACAGGGCCCAGTAGAGCCCGACAGAGCCCGACAGAGCCCGACAGAGCCCGACAGAGCCCAGTAGAGCCCGACAGAGCCCGACAGAGCCCGACAGGGCCCGACAGAGCCCGACAGGGCCCGACAGGGCCCGACAGGGCCCGACAGAGCCCGACAGAGCCCGACAGAGCCCGACAGGGCCCGACAGGGCCCAGTAGAGCCCGACAGAGCCCGACAGGGCCCAGTAGAGCCCGACAGAGCCCGACAGAGCCCGACAGAGCCCGACAGAGCCCGACAGGGCCCAGTAGAGCCCGACAGAGCCCGACAGAGCCCGACAGAGCCCGACAGAGCCCGACAGGGCCCGACAGGGCCCGACAGAGGCCGACAGGGCCCAACAGGGCCCAGTAGAGCCCGACAGAGCCCGACAGAGCCCGACAGAGCCCGACAGAGTCCGACAGGGCCCGACAGAGCCCGACAGAGCCCGACAGAGCCCGACAGGGTCCGACAGGGCCCGACAGGGCCCGACAGGGCCCGACAGGGCCCAGTAGAGCCCGACAGGGCCCAGTAGAGCCCGACAGAGCCCGACAGGGCCCGACAGAGCCCGACAGGGCCCAGTAGAGCCCGACAGAGCCCGACAGAGCCCGACAGAGCCCGACAGAGCCCAGTAGAGCCCGACAGAGCCCGACAGAGCCCGACAGAGCCCGACAGAGCCTGACAGGGCCCGACAGAGCCCGACAGAGCCCGACAGAGCCCGACAGAGCCCGACAGAGGCCGACAGGGCCCGACAGGGCCCAGTAGAGCCCGACAGAGCCCGACAGAACCCGTCAGAGCCCGACAGAGCCCGACAGAGCCCGACAGGGCCCGACAGGGCCCGACAGGGCCCAGTAGAGCCCGACAGGGCCCAGTAGAGCCCGACAGAGCCCGACAGGGCCCGACAGAGCCCGACAGAGCCCGACAGGGCCCAGTAGAGCCCGACAGAGCCCGACAGAGCCCGACAGGGCCCGACAGGGCCCGACAGGGCCCGACAGGGCCCAGTAGAGCCCGACAGAGCCCGACAGAGCCCGACAGAGCCCGACAGAGCCCAGTAGAGCCCGACAGAGCCCGACAGAGCCCGACAGAGCCCGACAGAGCCCGACAGAGCCCGACAGAGCCCAGTAGAGCCCGACAGAGCCCAACAGAGCCCGACAGAGCCCAGTAGAGCCCGACAGAGCCCGACAGGGCCCGACAGGGCCCGACAGGGCCCAGTAGAGCCCGACAGAGCCCGACAGAGCCCAGTAGAGCCCGACAGAGCCCGACAGGGCCCGACAGGGCCCGACAGGGCCCAGTAGAGCCCGACAGAGCCCGACAGAGCCCGACAGAGCCCGACAGAGCCCGACAGAGCCCGACAGGGCCCGACAGAGCCCGACAGAGCCCAACAGGGCCCGACAGGGCCCAGTAGAGCCCGACAGAGCCCGACAGAGCCCGACAGAGCCCGACAGAGCCCGACAGAGCCCGACAGAGCCCGACAGAGCCCGACAGGGCCCAGTAGAGCCCGACAGGGCCCGACAGAGCCCGACAGAGCCCGACAGGGCCCGACAGAGCCCGACAGAACCCGACAGGGTGCGACAGGGCCCGAGAGGGCCCAGTAGAGCCCGATAGAGCCCGACAGAGCCCGACAGAGCCCAGTAGAGCCCGACAGAGCCCGACAGGGCCCGACAGGGCCCGACAGGGCCCGACAGAGCCCGACAGGGCCCGACAGAGCCCGACAGGGCCCGACAGAGCCCGACAGAGCCCGACAGAGCCCGACAGAGCCCGACAGGGCCCGACAGGGCCCGACAGAGCCCGACAGGGCCCAGTAGAGCCCGACAGAGCCCGACAGAGCCCGACAGGGCCCGACAGAGCCCGACAGGGCCCAGTAGAGCCCGACAGAGCCCGACAGGGCCCGACAGGGCCCGACAGGGCCCAGTAGAGCCCGACAGAGCCCGACAGAGCCCGACAGAGCCCGACAGGGCCCAGTAGAGCCCGACAGAGCCCGACAGAGCCCGACAGAGCCCGACAGAGCCCGACAGGGCCCGACAGGGCCCGACAGAGCCCGACAGAGGCCGACAGAGGCCGACAGGGCCCAGTAGAGCCCGACAGAGCCCGACAGAGCCCGACAGAGTCCGACAGGGCCCGACAGAGCCCGACAGAGCCCGACAGAGCCCGACAGGGTCCGACGGGGCCCGACAGAGCCCGACAGGGCCCGACAGGGCCCAGTAGAGCCCGACAGGGCCCAGTAGAGCCCGACAGAGCCCGACAGAGCCCGACAGAGCCCGACAGGGCCCAGTAGAGCCCGACAGAGCCCGACAGAGCCCGACAGAGCCCGACAGGGCCCGACAGAGCCCAGTAGAGCCCGACAGAGCCCGACAGAGCCCGACAGAGCCCGACAGAGCCTGACAGGGCCCGACAGGGCCCAGTAGAGCCCGACAGAGCCCGACAGAGCCCGACAGAGCCCGACAGAGCCCGACAGAGGCCGACAGGGCCCGACAGGGCCCAGTAGAGCCCGACAGAGCCCGACAGAGCCCGACAGAGCCCGACAGAACCCGTCAGAGCCCGACAGAGCCCGACAGAGCCCGACAGGGCCCGACAGGGCCCGACAGGGCCCAGTAGAGCCCGACAGGGCCCAGTAGAGCCCGACAGAGCCCGACAGGGCCCGACAGAGCCCGACAGAGCCCGACAGGGCCCAGTAGAGCCCGACAGAGCCCGACAGAGCCCGACAGGGCCCGACAGGGCCCGACAGAGCCCGACAGGGCCCGATAGAGCCCGACAGGGCCCGACAGAGCCCGACAGAGCCTGACAGGGCATGACAGAGCCCGACAGAGCCCGACAGAGCCTGACAGATCCCAGTAGAGCCCAGTAGAGCCCAGTAGAGCCCGACAGAGCCCGACAGAGCCCGACAGAGCCCGACAGAGCCCGACAGAGCCCGACAGAGACCAGTTGAGTCCGACAGAGCCCGACAGAGCCCGACAGAGCCCGACAGGGCCCGACAGGGCCCAGTAGAGCCCGACAGAGCCCGACAGAGCCCGACAGAGCCCGACAGAGCCCGACAGAGCCCGACAGGGCCCGACAGGGCCCAGTAGAGCCCAGTAGAGCCCGACAGAGACCAGTAGAGCCCGACAGAGCCCGACAGAGCCCTACAGAGCCCGACAGGGCCCGACAGGGCCCGACAGAGTCCGACAGGGCCCGACAGAGCTCGACAGAGCCCGACAGAGCCCGACAGGGCCCGACAGGGCCCGACAGAGCCCGACAGGGCCCAGTAGAGCCCGACAGAGCCCGACAGAGCCCGACAGAGCCCGACAGAGCCCGACAGAGCCCGACAGGGCCCGACAGGGCCCGACAGAGCCCGACAGAGCCCGACAGAGCCCGACAGAGCCCGACAGGGCCCAGTAGAGCCCGACAGAGCCCGACAGAGCCCGACAGGGCCCGACAGGGCCCGACAGGGCCCAGTAGAGCCCGACAGAGCCCGACAGAGCCCGACAGAGCCCGACAGAGCCCGACAGGGCCCGACAGGGCCCAGTAGAGCCCGACAGAGCCCGACAGAGCCCGACAGAGCCCGACAGGGCCCGACAGAGCCCGACAGAGCCCGACAGAGCCCGACAGGGCCCAGTAGAGCCCGACAGAGCCCGACAGAGCCCGACAGAACCCGTCAGAGCCCGACAGAGCCCGACAGAGCCCGACAGAGTCCGACAGGGCCCGACAGGGCCCGCCAGAGCCCGACAGAGCCCGACAGAGCCCGACAGAGCCCGACAGGGCCCGACAGGGCCCGACAGGGCCCAGTAGAGCCCGACAGGGCCCAGTAGAGCCCGACAGAGCCCGACAGGGCCCGACAGAGCCCGACAGAGCCCGACAGAGCCCGACAGGGCCCGACAGAGCCCGACAGGGCCCGACAGGGCCCGAGAGAGCCCGACAGGGCCCGACAGGGCCCGACAGGGCCCGACAGGGCCCAGTAGAGCCCGACAGAGCCCGACAGAGCCCGACAGAGCCCGACAGAGCCCAGTAGAGCCCGACAGAGCCCGACAGAGCCCAGTAGAGCCCGACAGAGCCCGACAGGGCCCGACAGGGCCCGACAGGGCCCGACAGGGCCCGACAGAGCCCGACAGAGCCCGACAGGGCCCGATAGAGCCCGACAGGGCCCGACAGAGCCCGACAGAGCCCGACAGGGCCCGATAGAGCCCGACAGGGCCCGACAGCGCCCGACAGAGCCCGACAGGGCACGACAGAGCCCGACAGAGCCCGACAGAGCCCGACAGATCCCAGTAGAGCCCGACAGAGCCCGACAGAGCCCGACAGAGCCCGACAGAGCCCGACAGAGACCAGTTGAGTCCGACAGAGCCCGACAGAGCCCGACAGAGCCCGACAGGGCCCGACAGGGCCCGACAGGGCCCAGTAGAGCCCGACAGAGCCCGACAGAGCCCGACAGAGCCCGACAGAGCCCGACAGAGCCCGACAGAGCCCGACAGGGCCCGACAGGGCCCGACAGGGCCCGACAGAGCCCAGTAGAGCCCAGTAGAGCCCGACAGAGCCCAGTAGAGCCCGACAGAGCCCAGTAGAGCCCGACAGGGCCCGACAGAGTCAGACAGGGCCCGACAGAGCTCGACAGAGCCCGACAGAGTCCGACAGAGCCCGACAGAGCCTGACAGAGCCCGACAGGGCCCAGTAGAGCCCGACAGAGCCCGACAGAGCCCGACAGAGCCCGACAGAGCCCAGTAGAGCCCGACAGAGCCCGACAGAGCCCGACAGGGCCCGACAGAGCCCGACAGGGCCCGACAGGGCCCGACAGGGCCCGACAGAGCCCGACAGAGCCCGACAGAGCCCGACAGGGCCCGACAGGGCCCGACAGGGCCCAGTAGAGCCCGACAGAGCCCGACAGGGCCCAGTAGAGCCCGACAGAGCCCGACAGAGCCCGACAGAGCCCGACAGAGCCCGACAGAGCCCGACAGGGCCGAGTAGAGCCCGACAGAGCCCGTCAGAGCCCGACAGAGCCCGACAGGGCCCGACAGGGCCCGACAGGGCCCAGTAGAGCCCGACAGAGCCCGACAGAGCCCGACAGAGCCCGACAGAGTCCGACAGGGCCCGACAGAGCCCGACAGAGCCCGACAGGGTCCGACAGGGCCCGACAGAGCCCGACAGGGGCCAGTAGAGCCCGACAGGGCCCAGTAGAGCCCGACAGAGCCCGACAGGCCCCGACAGAGCCCGACAGGGCCCGACAGAGCCCGACAGGGCCCAGTAGAGCCCGACAGAGCCCGACAGAGCCCGACAGAGCCCGACAGAGCCCAGTAGAGCCCGACAGAGCCCGACAGAGCCCGACAGAGCCCGACAGAGCCTGACAGGGCCCGACAGGGCCCAGTAGAGCCCGACAGAGCCCGACAGAGCCCGACAGAGGCCGACAGGGCCCGACAGGGCCCAGTAGAGCCCGACAGAGCCCGACAGAACCCGTCAGAGCCCGACAGAGCCCGACAGAGCCCGACAGGGCCCGACAGGGCCCGACAGGGCCCGACAGGGCCCAGTAGAGCCCGACAGGGCCCAGTAGAGCCCGACAGAGCCCGACAGGGCCCGACAGAGCCCGACAGAGCCCGACAGGGCCCAGTAGAGCCCGACAGAGCCCGACAGAGTCCGACAGGGCCCGACAGGGCCCGACAGGGCCCAGTAGAGCCCGACAGAGCCCGACAGAGCCCGACAGAGCCCGACAGAGCCCGACAGAGCCCGACAGGGCCCAGTAGAGCCCGACAGAGCCCGACAGAGCCCGACAGAGCCCGACAGGGCCCGACAGGGCCCGACAGAGCCCAGTAGAGCCCGACAGAGCCCGACAGAGCCCAGTAGAGCCCGACAGAGCCCGACAGGGCCCGACAGGGCCCGACAGGGCCCAGTAGAGCCCGACAGAGCCCGACAGAGCCCGACAGAGCCCGACAGAGCCCGACAGAGCCCGACAGGGCCCAGTAGAGCCCGACAGAGCCCGACAGAGCCCGACAGAGCCCGACAGAGCCCGACAGAGCCCGACAGGGCCCAGTAGAGCCCGACAGGGCCCGACAGAGCTCGACAGAGCCCGACAGGGCCCGACAGAGCCCGACAGAACCCGACAGAGCCCGACAGGGCCCGACAGGGCCCGAGAGGGCCCAGTAGAGCCCGATAGAGCCCGACAGAGCCCGACAGGGCCCGACAGGGCCCGACAGAGCCCGACAGAGCCCGACAGGGCCCGACAGGGCCCGACAGGGCCCGACAGAGCCCGACAGGGCCCGACAGAGCCCGACAGGGCCCGACAGGGCCCAGTATAGCCCGATAGAGCCCGACAGGGCCCGACAGGGCCCGACAGAGCCCGACAGGGCCCGATAGAGCCCGACAGGGCCCGACAGAGCCCGACAGAGCCCGACAGGGCACGACAGAGCCCGACAGAGCCCGACAGAGCCCGACAGAGCCTGACAGATCCCAGTAGAGCCCAGTAGAGCCCGACAGTGCCCGACAGAGCCCGACAGAGCCCGACAGAGACCAGTTGAGTCCGACAGAGCCCGACAGAGCCCGACAGAGACCGACAGAGCCCGACAGGGCCCGACAGGGCCCAGTAGAGCCCGACAGAGCCCGACAGAGCCCGACAGAGCCCGACAGAGCCCGACAGGGCCCAGTAGAGCCCAGTAGAGCCCGACAGAGCCCAGTAGAGCCCGACAGAGCCCGACAGAGCCCTACAGAGCCCAACAGGGCCCGACAGAGCCCGACAGGGCCCGACAGAGCCCGACAGAGCCCGACAGAGCCCGACAGAGCCCGACAGGGCCCGACAGGGCCCAGTAGAGCCCGACAGAGCCCGACAGAGCCCGACAGGGCCCGACAGGGCCCGACAGAGCCCAGTAGAGCCCGACAGAGCCCGACAGAGCCCGACAGAGCCCGACAGAGCCCGACAGGGCCCAGTAGAGCCCGACAGAGCCCGACAGAGCCCGACAGAGCCCGACAGGTCCCGACAGGGCCCGACAGAGCCCGACAGGGCCCGACAGGGCCCAGTAGAGCCCGACAGAGCCCGACAGAGCCCGACAGAGCCCATCAGAGCCCGACAGAGCCCGACAGAGCCCGACAGAGTCCGACAGGGCCCGACAGGGCCCGACAGGGCCCGACAGAGCCCGACAGAGCCCGACAGAGCCCGACAGGGCCCGACAGGGCCCGACAGGGCCCAGTAGAGCCCGACAGAGCCCGACAGGGCCCGACAGAGCCCGACAGGGCCCGACAGAGCCCGACAGAGCCCGACAGGGCCCGACAGGGCCCAGTAGAGCCCGACAGAGCCCGACAGAGCCCGACAGAGCCCGACAGAGCCAGACAGGGCCCGACAGGGCCCGACAGGGCCCAGTAGAGCGCGACAGAGCCCGGCAGAGCCCGACAGGGCCCGACAGGGCCCGACAGAGCCCGACAGAGCCCGACAGAGCCCGACAGGGCCCAGTAGAGCCCGATAGAGCGCGACAGAGCCCGACAGAGCCCGACAGGGCCCGACAGAGCCCGACAGAGCCCGACAGGGCCCGACAAGGCCCGACAGGGCCCGACAGGGCCCGACAGGGCCCGACAGAGCCCGACAGGGCCAGACAGAGCCCGACAGAGCCCGACAGGGCCCGACAGAATCCGACAGGGCCGACAGAATCCGACAGGGCCCGACAGGGCCCGACAGAGCCCGACAGGGCACGACAGAGCCCGACAGAGCCCGACAGGGCCCGACAGAGCCCGACAGAATCCGACAGGGCCGACAGAATCCGACAGGGCCCGACAGGGCCCGACAGGGCCCAGTAGAGCCCGACAGAGCCCGACAGAGCCCGACAGGGCCCGACAGGGCCCGACAGGGCCCGACAGAGCCCGACAGGGCCCGACAGGGCCCCACAGAGCCCGACAGGGCCCGACAGGGCCCAGTAGAGCCCGACAGAGCCCGACAGAGCCCGACAGAGCCCGACAGAGCCCAGTAGAGCCCGACAGAGCCCGACAGGGCCCGACAGGGCCCGACAGGGCCCAGTAGAGCCCGACAGGGCCCGACAGGGCCCGACAGGGCCCAGTAGAGCCCGACAGAGCCCGACAGAGCCCGACAGGGCCCGACAGAGCCCGACAGAGCCCGACAGGGCCCGACAGAGCCCGACAGGGCCCGACAGGGCCCGACAGAGCCCGACAGAGCCCGACAGAGCCCGACAGGGCCCAGTAGAGCCCGACAGAGCCCGACAGAGCCCGACAGAGCCCGACAGAGCCCAGTAGAGCCCAGTAGAGCCCAGTAGAGCCCGACAGAGCCCGACAGGGCCCGACAGGGCCCAGTAGAGCCCGACAGAGCCCGACAGAGCCCGACAGAGCCCGACAGAGCCCGACAGGGCCCGACAGGGCCCAGCAGAGCCCGACAGAGCCCGACAGAGCCCGACAGAGCCCAGTAGAGCCCGACAGAGCTCGACACAGCCCGACAGAGCCCGACAGAGCCCGACAGGGCCCGACAGAGCCCGACAGAGCCCGACAGGGCCCAGTAGAGCCCGACAGAGCCCGACAGGGCCCGACAGGGCCCGACAGAGCCGAGAGGGCCCGACAGAGCCCGACAGAGCCCGACAGAGCCCGACAGAGCCCGACAGAGCCCGACAGGGCCCAGTAGAGCCCGACAGAGCCCGACAGAGCCCGACAGAGCCCGACAGAGCCCGACAGGGCCCAGTAGAGCCCGACAGAGCCCGACAGAGCCCGACAGAACCCGACAGGGCCCAGTAGAGCCCGACAGAGCCCGACAGAGCCCGACAGGGCCCGACAGAGCCCGACAGCGCCCGACAGGGCCCAGTAGAGCCCGACAGAGCCCGACAGAGCCCGACAGAGCCCGACAGAGCCCGACAGAGCCCGACAGAGCCCGACAGGGCCCAGTAGAGCCCGACAGAGCCCGACAGGGCCCGACAGAGCCCGACAGAGCCCGACAGGGCCCAGTAGAGCCCGACAGAGCCCGACAGAGCCCGACAGGGCCCGACAGGGCCCGACAGAGCCCGACAGGGCGCGACAGGGCCCGACAGGGCCCGACAGGGCCCGACAGAGCCCGACAGAGCCCGACAGGGCCCAGTAGAGCCCGACAGAGCCCGACAGAGCCCGACAGAGCCCGACAGAGCCCAGTAGATCCCGACAGGGCCCGACAGAGCCCGACAGAGCCCGACAGGGCCCGACAGAGCCCGACAGGGCCCGACAGGGCCCAGTAGAGCCCGACAGAGCCCGACAGAGCCCGACAGGGCCCGACAGAGCCCGACAGGGCCCGACAGGGCCCGACAGGGCCCAGTAGAGCCCGACAGAGCCCGACAGAGCCCAGTAGAGCCCAGTAGAGCCCGACAGAGCCCGACAGAGCCCGACAGGGCCCGACAGGGCCCGTCAGGGCCCGACAGGGCCCAGTAGAGCCCGAAGGAGCCCGACAGAGCCCGACAGAGCCCGACAGAGCCCGACAGAGCCCGACAGGGCCCAGTAGAGCCCGACAGGGCCCGACAGAGCCCGACAGAGCCCGACAGGGCCCGACAGAGCCCGACAGGGCCCGACAGGGCCCGACAGGGCCCAGTAGAGCCCGATAGAGCCCGACAGAGCCCGACAGAGCCCGACAGGGCCCGACAGAGCCCGACAGAGCCCGACAGAGCCCGACAGGGCCCGACAGGGCCCGACAGAGCCCGACAGGGCCCGACAGGGCCCAGTAGAGCCCGACAGAGCCCAGTAGAGCCCAGTAGAGCCCGACAGAGCCCGACAGAGCCCGACAGAGCCCGACAGAGCCCGACAGAGCCCGACAGAGCCCGACAGGGCCCGACAGGGCCCGACAGGGCCCAGTAGAGCCCGACAGAGCCCGACAGAGCCCGACAGGGCCCAATAGAGCCCGACAGAGCCCGACAGGGCCCGACAGAGCCCGACAGAGCCCGACAGGGCCCGACAGGGCCCAGTAGAGCCCGATAGAACCCGACAGGGCCCGACAGGGCCCGACAGGGCCCGACAGGGCCCGATAGAGCCCGACAGAGCCCGACAGAGCCCGACAGAGCCCGACAGAGCCTGACAGAGCCTGACAGATCCCAGTAGAGCCCAGTAGAGCCCGACAGAGCCCGACAGAGCCCGACAGAGCCCGACAGAGCCCGACAGAGACCAGTTGAGTCCGACAGAGCCCGACAGAGCCCGACATAGCCCGACAGAGCCCGACAGGGCCCGACAGGGCCCAGTAGAGCCCGACAGAGCCCGACAGAGCCCGACAGAGCCCGACAGGGCCCGACAGGGCCCGACAGGGCCCAGTAGAGCCCAGTAGAGCCCGACGGAGCCCAGTAGAGCCCGACAGAGCCCGACAGAGCCCTACAGAGCCCGACAGAGTCCGACAGGGCCCGACAGAGCTCGACAGAGCCCGACAGGGCCCGACAGAGCCCGACAGAGCCCGACAGAGCCCGACAGAGCCCAGTAGAGCCCGACAGAGCCCGACAGAGCCCGACAGAGCCCGACAGAGCCCGACAGGGCCCGACAGGGCCCGACAGAGCCCGACAGAGCCCGACAGGACCCGACAGGGCCCGACAGAGCCCGACAGGGCCCAGTAGAGCCCGACAGAGCCCGACAGAGCCCGACAGGGCCCGACAGGGCCCGACAGAGCCCAGTAGAGCCCGACAGAGCCCGACAGAGCCCGACAGAGCCCGACAGAGCCCGACAGAGCCCGACAGGGCCCAGTAGAGCCCGACAGAGCCCGACAGAGCCCGACAGAGCCCGACAGGGCCCGACAGGGCCCGACAGGGCCCGACAGAGCCCGTCAGAGCCCGACAGAGCCCGACAGAGCCCGACAGAGCCCGACAGGGCCCGACAGAGCCCGACAGAGCCCGACAGGGCCCAGTAGAGCCCGACAGAGCCCGACAGGGCCCGACAGAGCCCGACAGGGCCCAGTAGAGCCCGACAGAGCCCGACAGAGCCCGACAGAACCCGTCAGAGCCCGACAGAGCCCGACAGAGCCCGACAGAGCCCGACAGGGCCCGACAGGGCCCGACAGGGCCCGACAGGGCCCGACAGAGCCCGACAGAGCCCGACAGAGCCCGACAGGGCCCAGTAGAGCCCGACAGAGCCCGACAGGGCCCGACAGAGCCCAGTAGAGCCCGACAGGGCCCGACAGGGCCCGACAGGGCCCGACAGGGCCCGACAGAGCCCAGTAGAGCCCGACAGAGCCCGACAGAGCCCGACAGAGCCCGACAGAGCCCGACAGAGCCCGACAGAGCCCGACAGGGCCCAGTAGAGCCCGACAGAGCCCGACAGAGCCCGACAGAGCCCAGTAGAGCCCGACAGAGCCCGACAGGGCCCGACAGAGCCCAGTAGAGGCCGACAGAGCCCGACAGAGCCCGACAGAGCCCGACAGAGCCCAGTAGAGCCCGACAGAGCCCGACAGGGCCCAGTAGAGCCCGACAGAGCCCGACAGAGCCCGACAGAGCCCGACAGGGCCCGACAGGGCCCGACAGGGCCCGACAGAGCCCGACAGGGCCCGACAGGGCCCGACAGGGCCCAGTAGAGCCCGACAGAGCCCGACAGAGCCCGACAGGGCCCGACAGGGCCCGACAGAGCCCGACAGAGCCCGACAGAGCCCAGTAGAGCCCGATAGAGCCCGACAGAGCCCGACAGAGCCCGACAGGGCCCGACAGAGCCCGACAGAGCCCGACAGGGCCCGACAGGGCCCGACAGAGCCCGACAGAGCCCGACAGAGCCCGACAGAGCCCGACAGGGCACGACAGAGCCCGACAGAGCCCGACAGGGCCCGACAGAGCCCGACAGGGCCCGACAGAGCCCGACAGGGCCCGACAGAATCCGACAGGGCCGACAGAATCCGACAGGGCCCGACAGGGCCCGACAGGGCCCAGTAGAGCCCGACAGAGCCCGACAGAGCCCGACAGGGCCCGACAGGGCCCGACAGGGCCCGACAGAGCCCGACAGAGCCCGACAGGGCCCGACAGAGCCCGACAGGGCCCGACAGAGCCCCACAGAGCCCGACAGGGCCCGACAGGGCCCAGTAGAGCCCGACAGGGCCCGACAGAGCCCGACAGAGCCCGACAGAGCCCGACAGAGCCCGACAGAGCCCAGTAGAGCCCGACAGAGCCCGACAGAGCCCGACAGGGCCCAAGCCGACAGGGCCGACAGGCCCGACAGGGCCCGACAGGGCCCGACAGAGCCCGACAGAGCCCGACAGAGCCCAGTAGAGCCCGACAGAGCCCGACAGGGCCCGACAGGGCCCGACAGAGCCCGACAGAGCCCGACAGAGCCCGACAGGGCCCGACAGGGCCCAGTAGAGCCCGACAGAGCCCGACAGGGCCCGACAGAGCCCGACAGAGCCCGACAGGGCCCGACAGGGCCCGACAGGGCCCGACAGAGCCTGACAGGGCCCGACAGGGCCCGACAGAGCCCGACAGAGCCCGACAGGGCCCGACAGAGCCCGACAGAGCCCGACAGAGCCCGACAGAGCCCAGTAGAGCCCAGTAGAGCCCGACAGAGCCCGACAGGGCCCGACAGGGCCCAGTAGAGCCCGACAGAGCCCGACAGAGCCCGACAGAGCCCGACAGAGCCCGACAGGGCCCGACAGGGCCCGACAGGGCCCAGCAGAGCCCGACAGAGCCCGACAGAGCCCGACAGAGCCCAGTAGAGCCCAGTAGAGCCCGACAGAGCTCGACACAGCCCGACAGAGCCCGACAGAGCCCGACAGGGCCCGACAGAGCCCGACAGAGCCCGACAGGGCCCAGTAGAGCCCGACAGAGCCCGACAGAGCCCGACAGGGCCCGACAGGGCCCGACAGAGCCGAGAGGGCCCGACAGAGCCCGACAGAGCCCGACAGAGCCCGACAGAGCCCGACAGGGCCCAGTAGAGCCCGACAGAGCCCGACAGAGCCCGACAGAGCCCGACAGAGCCCGACAGAGCCCAGTAGAGCCCGACAGAGCCCGACAGAGCCCGACAGAACCCGACAGGGCCCAGTAGAGCCCGACAGAGCCCGACAGAGCCCGACAGGGCCCGACAGAGCCCGACAGAGCCCGACAGGGCCCGACAGGGCCCGACAGGGCCCGACAGGGCCCAGAAGCCCACAGAGCCCGACAGAGCCACCGACAGAGCCCGACAGAGCCTGACAGGGCCCAGTAGAGCCCGACAGAGCCCGACAGAGCCCAGTAGAGCCCAGTAGAGCCCGACAGAGCCCGACAGAGCCCGACAGAGCCCGACAGAGCCCGACAGGGCCCGACAGGGCCCGACAGGGCCCGACAGGGCCCAGTAGAGCCCGAAGGAGCCCGACAGAGCCCGACAGAGCCCGACAGAGCCCGACAGAGCCCGACAGGGCCCAGTAGAGCCCGACAGGGCCCGACAGAGCCCGACAGAGCCCGACAGGGCCCGACAGAGCCCGACAGGGCCCGACAGGGCCCAGTAGAGCCCGATAGAGCCCGACAGAGCCCGACAGGGCCCGACAGGGCCCGACAGGGCCCGACAGGGCCCGACAGAGCCCGACAGGGCCCGACAGAGCCCGACAGGGCCCGACAGAGCCCGACAGGGCACGACAAAGCCCGACAGAGCCCGACAGGGCCCGACAGGGCCCGACAGGGCCCAGTAGAGCCCGACAGAGCCCAGTAGAGCCCAGTAGAGCCCGACAGAGCCCGACAGAGCCCGACAGAGCCCGACAGGGCCCGACAGGGCCCGACAGGGCCCGACAGAGCCCAGTAGAGCCCGACAGAGCCCGACAGAGCCCGACAGAGCCCGACAGAGCCCGACAGGGCCCGACAGGGCCCGACAGAGCCCGACAGAGCCCGACAGAGCCCGACAGAGCCCGACAGAGGCCGACAGGGCCCAGTAGAGCCCGACAGAGCCCGACAGAGCCCGACAGAGCCCGACAGAGCCCGACAGAGCCCGACAGGGCCCGACAGAGCCCGACAGAGCCCGACAGGGCCCGACAGAGCCCGACAGGGCCCGATAGGGCCCGACAGGGCCCGACAGAGCCCGACAGGGCCCAGTAGAGCCCGACAGAGCCCGACAGAGCCCGACAGAGCCCGACAGAGCCCAGTAGAGCCCAGTAGAGCCCAGTAGAGCCCGACAGAGCCCGACAGGGCCCGACAGGGCCCAGTAGAGCCCGACAGAGCCCGACAGAGCCCGACAGAGCCCGACAGAGCCCGACAGAGCCCGACAGGGCCCGACAGGGCCCGACAGGGCCCAGCAGAGCCCGACAGAGCCCGACAGAGCCCGACAGAGCCCAGTAGAGCCCAGTAGAGCCCGAAAGAGCTCGACACAGCCCGACAGAGCCCGACAGAGCCCGACAGGGCCCGACAGAGCCCGACAGGGCCCGACAGAGCCCGACAGAGCCCGACAGAGCCCGACAGAGCCCGACAGGGCCCAGTAGAGCCCGACAGAGCCCGACAGAGCCCGACAGAGCCCGACAGGGCCCAGTAGAGCCCGACAGAGCCCGACAGAGCCCGACAGAACCCGACAGGGCCCAGTAGAGCCCGACAGAGCCCGACAGAGCCCGACAGGGCCCGACAGAGCCCGACAGCGCCCGACAGGGCCCGACAGGGCCCGACAGGGCCCGATAGAGCCCGACAGGGCCCGACAGAGCCCGACAGAGCCCGACAGGGCACGACAGAGCCCGACAGAGCCCGACAGGGCCCGACAGGGCCCAGTAGAGCCCGACGAGCCCAAGAGCCCAGTAGAGCCCAGTAGCCCGAGCCCGACAGAGCCCGACAGAGCCCGACAGGGCCCGACAGGGCCCGACAGGGCCCGACAGGGCCCAGTAGAGCCCGACAGAGCCCGACAGAGCCCGACAGAGCCTGACAGGGCCCAGTAGAGCCCGACAGAGCCCGACAGAGCCCAGTAGAGCCCAGTAGAGCCCGACAGAGCCCGACAGAGCCCGACAGAGCCCGACAGAGCCCGACAGGGCCCGACAGGGCCCGACAGGGCCCAGTAGAGCCCGAAGGAGCCCGACAGAGCCCGACAGAGCCCGACAGAGCCCGACAGAGCCCGACAGGGCCCAGTAGAGCCCGACAGGGCCCGACAGAGCCCGACAGAGCCCGACAGGGCCCGACAGAGCCCGACAGGGCCCGACAGGGCCCAGTAGAGCCCGATAGAGCCCGACAGAGCCCGACAGGGCCCGACAGAGCCCGACAGGGCCCGACAGGGCCCGACAGGGCCCGACAGGGCCCGATAGAGCCCGACAGGGCCCGACAGAGCCCGACAGAGCCCGACAGGGCACGACAAAGCCCGACAGAGCCCGACAGGGCCCGACAGGGCCCGACAGGGCCCAGTAGAGCCCGACAGAGCCCAGTAGAGCCCAGTAGAGCCCGACAGAGCCCGACAGAGCCCGACAGGGCCCGACAGGGCCCGACAGGGCCCGACAGGGCCCGACAGGGCCCGACAGAGCCCAGTAGAGCCCGACAGAGCCCGACAGAGCCCGACAGAGCCCGACAGAGCCCGACAGGGCCCGACAGAGCCCGACAGAGCCCGACAGAGCCCGACAGAGCCCGACAGAGGCCGACAGGGCCCAGTAGAGCCCGACAGAGCCCGACAGAGCCCGACAGAGCCCGACAGAGCCCGACAGAGCCCGACAGGGCCCGACAGAGCCCGACAGAGCCCGACAGGGCCCGACAGAGCCCGACAGGGCCCGACAGGGCCCGACAGAGCCCGACAGAGCCCGACAGGGCCCAGTAGAGCCCGACAGAGCCCGACAGAACCCGACAGAGCCCGACAGAGCCCAGTAGAGCCCAGTAGAGCCCAGTAGAGCCCGACAGAGCCCGACAGGGCCCGACAGGGCCCAGTAGAGCCCGACAGAGCCCGACAGAGCCCGACAGAGCCCGACAGAGCCCGACAGAGCCCGAGAGGGCCCGACAGGGCCCGACAGGGCCCAGCAGAGCCCGACAGAGCCCGACAGAGCCCGACAGAGCCCGACAGAGCCCAGTAGAGCCCAGTAGAGCCCGAAAGAGCTCGACACAGCCCGACAGAGCCCGACAGAGCCCGACAGGGCCCGACAGAGCCCGACAGGGCCCGACAGAGCCCGACAGAGCCCGACAGAGCCCGACAGGGCCCAGTAGAGCCCGACAGAGCCCGACAGAGCCCGACAGAGCCCGACAGGGCCCAGTAGAGCCCGACAGAGCCCGACAGAGCCCGACAGAACCCGACAGGGCCCAGTAGAGCCCGACAGAGCCCGACAGAGCCCGACAGGGCCCGACAGAGCCCGACAGCGCCCGACAGGGCCCGACAGGGCCCGACAGGGCCCGATAGAGCCCGACAGGGCCCGACAGAGCCCGACAGAGCCCGACAGGGCACGACAAAGCCCGACAGAGCCCGACAGGGCCCGACAGGGCCCAGTAGAGCCCGACAGAGCCCAGTAGAGCCCAGTAGAGCCCGACAGAGCCCGACAGAGCCCGACAGAGCCCGACAGGGCCCGACAGGGCCCGACAGGGCCCGACAGGGCCCGACAGAGCCCAGTAGAGCCCGACAGGGCCCGACAGAGCCCGACAGAGCCCGACAGAGCCCGACAGGGCCCGACAGAGCCCGACAGAGCCCGACAGAGCCCGACAGAGCCCGACAGAGGCCGACAGGGCCCAGTAGAGCCCGACAGAGCCCGACAGAGCCCGACAGAGCCCGACAGAGCCCGACAGGGCCCGACAGGGCCCGACAGAGCCCGACAGGGCCCGACAGAGCCCGACAGGGCCCGACAGAGCCCGACAGAGCCCGACAGAGCCCGACAGAGCCCGACAGAGCCCGACAGGGCCCGACAGGGCCCAGTAGAGCCCGACAGAGCCCAGTAGAGCCCAGTAGAGCCCGACAGAGCCCGACAGAGCCCGACAGGGCCCGACAGGGCCCGACAGGGCCCGACAGGGCCCAGTAGAGCCCGACAGAGCCCGACAGAGCCCGACAGAGCCTGACAGGGCCCAGTAGAGCCCGACAGAGCCCGACAGAGCCCAGTAGAGCCCAGTAGAGCCCGACAGAGCCCGACAGAGCCCGACAGAGCCCGACAGAGCCCGACAGGGCCCGACAGGGCCCGACAGGGCCCAGTAGAGCCCGAAGGAGCCCGACAGAGCCCGACAGAGCCCGACAGAGCCCGACAGAGCCCGACAGGGCCCAGTAGAGCCCGACAGGGCCCGACAGAGCCCGACAGAGCCCGACAGGGCCCGACAGAGCCCGACAGGGCCCGACAGGGCCCAGTAGAGCCCGATAGAGCCCGACAGAGCCCGACAGGGCCCGACAGAGCCCGACAGGGCCCGACAGGGCCCGACAGGGCCCGACAGGGCCCGATAGAGCCCGACAGGGCCCGACAGAGCCCGACAGAGCCCGACAGGGCACGACAAAGCCCGACAGAGCCCGACAGGGCCCGACAGGGCCCGACAGGGCCCAGTAGAGCCCGACAGAGCCCAGTAGAGCCCAGTAGAGCCCGACAGAGCCCGACAGAGCCCGACAGAGCCCGACAGGGCCCGACAGGGCCCGACAGGGCCCGACAGGGCCCGACAGGGCCCGACAGAGCCCAGTAGAGCCCGACAGAGCCCGACAGAGCCCGACAGAGCCCGACAGAGCCCGACAGGGCCCGACAGAGCCCGACAGAGCCCGACAGAGCCCGACAGAGGCCGACAGAGGCCGACAGGGCCCAGTAGAGCCCGACAGAGCCCGACAGAGCCCGACAGAGCCCGACAGAGCCCGACAGAGCCCGACAGGGCCCGACAGAGCCCGACAGGGCCCGACAGGGCCCGACAGAGCCCGACAGAGCCCGACAGGGCCCAGTAGAGCCCGACAGAGCCCGACAGAGCCCGACAGGGCCCGACAGAGCCCAGTAGAGCCCAGTAGAGCCCAGTAGAGCCCGACAGAGCCCGACAGGGCCCGACAGGGCCCAGTAGAGCCCGACAGAGCCCGACAGAGCCCGACAGAGCCCGACAGAGCCCGACAGAGCCCGACAGGGCCCGACAGGGCCCGACAGGGCCCAGCAGAGCCCGACAGAGCCCGACAGAGCCCGACAGAGCCCGACAGAGCCCAGTAGAGCCCAGTAGAGCCCGAAAGAGCTCGACACAGCCCGACAGAGCCCGACAGAGCCCGACAGGGCCCGACAGAGCCCGACAGGGCCCGACAGAGCCCGACAGAGCCCGACAGAGCCCGACAGGGCCCAGTAGAGCCCGACAGAGCCCGACAGAGCCCGACAGAGCCCGACAGGGCCCAGTAGAGCCCGACAGAGCCCGACAGAGCCCGACAGAACCCGACAGGGCCCAGTAGAGCCCGACAGAGCCCGACAGAGCCCGACAGGGCCCGACACAGCCCGACAGCGCCCGACAGGGCCCGACAGGGCCCGACAGGGCCCGATAGAGCCCGACAGGGCCCGACAGAGCCCGACAGAGCCCGACAGGGCACGACAAAGCCCGACAGAGCCCGACAGGGCCCGACAGGGCCCAGTAGAGCCCGACAGAGCCCAGTAGAGCCCAGTAGAGCCCGACAGAGCCCGACAGAGCCCGACAGAGCCCGACAGGGCCCGACAGGGCCCGACAGGGCCCGACAGGGCCCGACAGAGCCCAGTAGAGCCCGACAGAGCCCGACAGAGCCCGACAGAGCCCGACAGAGCCCGACAGGGCCCGACAGAGCCCGACAGAGCCCGACAGAGCCCGACAGAGGCCGACAGAGGCCGACAGAGGCCGACAGGGCCCAGTAGAGCCCGACAGAGCCCGACAGAGCCCGACAGAGCCCGACAGAGCCCGACAGGGCCCGACAGAGCCCGACAGAGCCCGACAGGGCCCGACAGAGCCCGACAGGGCCCGACAGGGCCCGACAGAGCCCGACAGAGCCCGACAGGGCCCAGTAGAGCCCGACAGAGCCCGACAGAGCCCGACAGAGCCCGACAGAGCCCAGTAGAGCCCAGTAGAGCCCAGTAGAGCCCGACAGAGCCCGACAGGGCCCGACAGGGCCCAGTAGAGCCCGACAGAGCCCGACAGAGCCCGACAGAGCCCGACAGAGCCCGACAGAGCCCGACAGAGCCCGACAGGGCCCGACAGGGCCCGACAGGGCCCAGCAGAGCCCGACAGAGCCCGACAGAGCCCAGTAGAGCCCAGTAGAGCCCGACAGAGCTCGACACAGCCCGACAGAGCCCGACAGAGCCCGACAGGGCCCGACAGGGCCCGACAGGGCCCAGTAGAGCCCGACAGAGCCCGACAGAGCCCGACAGGGCCCGACAGGGCCCGACAGAGCCCAGTAGAGCCCGACAGAGCCCGACAGAGCCCGACAGAGCCCGACAGAGCCCGACAGAGCCCGACAGGGCCCAGTAGAGCCCGACAGAGCCCGACAGAGCCCGACAGAGCCCGACAGGGCCCGACAGGGCCCGACAGGGCCCGACAGAGCCCGTCAGGGCCCGACAGAGCCCGTCAGAGCCCGACAGAGCCCGACAGAGCCCGACAGAGTCCGACAGGGCCCGACAGAGCCCGACAGAGCCCGACAGAGCCCGACAGAGCCCGACAGGGCCCAGTAGAGCCCGACAGAGCCCGACAGGGCCCGACAGAGCCCGACAGGGCCCAGTAGAGCCCGACAGAGCCCGACAGAGCCCGACAGAACCCGTCAGAGCCCGACAGAGCCCGACAGAGCCCGACAGGGCCCGACAGGGCCCGACAGGGCCCGACAGAGCCCGACAGAGCCCGACAGAGCCCGACAGGGCCCGACAGGGCCCAGTAGAGCCCGACAGAGCCCGACAGGGCCCGACAGAGCCCAGTAGAGCCCGACAGGGCCCGACAGGGCCCGACAGGGCCCGACAGGGCCCGACAGAGCCCAGTAGAGCCCGACAGAGCCCGACAGAGCCCGACAGAGCCCGACAGAGCCCGACAGGGCCCGACAGGGCCCAGTAGAGCCCGACAGAGCCCGACAGAGCCCGACAGAGCCCAGTAGAGCCCGACAGAGCCCGACAGGGCCCGACAGAGCCCAGTAGAGCCCGACAGAGCCCGACAGAGCCCGACAGAGCCCGACAGAGCCCAGTAGAGCCCGACAGAGCCCGACAGGGCCCAGTAGAGCCCGACAGAGCCCGACAGAGCCCGACAGAGCCCGACAGGGCCCGACAGGGCCCGACAGGGCCCGACAGAGCCCGACAGGGCCCGACAGGGCCCGACAGGGCCCAGTAGAGCCCGACAGAGCCCGACAGAGCCCGACAGGGCCCGACAGGGCCCGACAGGGCCCGACAGGGCCCGACAGAGCCCAGTAGAGCCCGATAGAGCCCGACAGAGCCCGACAGGGCCCGACAGGGCCCGACAGAGCCCGACAGAGCCCGACAGGGCCCGACAGGGCCCGACAGGGCCCGACAGAGCCCGACAGAGCCCGACAGAGCCCGACAGGGCACGACAGAGCCCGACAGAGCCCGACAGGGCCCGACAGAGCCCGACAGAGCCCGACAGGGCCCGACAGAGCCCGACAGGGCCGACAGAATCCGACAGGGCCCGACAGGGCCCGACAGGGCCCAGTAGAGCCCGACAGAGCCCGACAGAGCCCGACAGGGCCCGACAGGGCCCGACAGGGCCCGACAGAGCCCGACAGAGCCCGACAGGGCCCGACAGAGCCCGACAGGGCCCGACAGAGCCCCACAGAGCCCGACAGGGCCCGACAGGGCCCAGTAGAGCCCGACAGGGCCCGACAGAGCCCGACAGAGCCCGACAGAGCCCGACAGAGCCCGACAGAGCCCAGTAGAGCCCGACAGAGCCCGACAGAGCCCGACAGGGCCCGACAGGGCCCGACAGGGCCCGACAGGGCCCAGTAGAGCCCGACAGAGCCCGACAGAGCCCGACAGAGCCCGACAGAGCCCAGTAGAGCCCGACAGAGCCCGACAGGGCCCGACAGGGCCCGACAGAGCCCGACAGAGCCCGACAGAGCCCGACAGGGCCCGACAGGGCCCAGTAGAGCCCGACAGAGCCCGACAGGGCCCGACAGAGCCCGACAGAGCCCGACAGGGCCCGACAGGGCCCGACAGGGCCCGACAGGGCCTGACAGGGCCCGACAGGGCCCGACAGAGCCCGACAGAGCCCGACAGAGCCCGACAGGGCCCGACAGAGCCCGACAGAGCCCGACAGAGCCCGACAGAGCCCAGTAGAGCCCAGTAGAGCCCGACAGAGCCCGACAGGGCCCGACAGGGCCCAGTAGAGCCCGACAGAGCCCGACAGAGCCCGACAGAGCCCGACAGAGCCCGACAGGGCCCGACAGGGCCCGACAGGGCCCAGCAGAGCCCGACAGAGCCCGACAGAGCCCGACAGAGCCCGACAGAGCCCAGTAGAGCCCGACAGAGCTCGACACAGCCCGACAGAGCCCGACAGAGCCCGACAGGGCCCGACAGAGCCCGACAGAGCCCGACAGGGCCCAGTAGAGCCCGACAGAGCCCGACAGAGCCCGACAGGGCCCGACAGGGCCCGACAGAGCCGAGAGGGCCCGACAGAGCCCGACAGAGCCCGACAGAGCCCGACAGAGCCCGACAGAGCCCGACAGGGCCCAGTAGAGCCCGACAGAGCCCGACAGAGCCCGACAGAGCCCGACAGAGCCCGACAGAGCCCAGTAGAGCCCGACAGAGCCCGACAGAGCCCGACAGAACCCGACAGGGCCCAGTAGAGCCCGACAGAGCCCGACAGAGCCCGACAGGGCCCGACAGAGCCCGACAGAGCCCGACAGGGCCCGACAGGGCCCGACAGGGCCCGACAGGGCCCAGTAGAGCCCGACAGAGCCCGACAGAGCCCGACAGAGCCTGACAGGGCCCAGTAGAGCCCGACAGAGCCCGACAGAGCCCAGTAGAGCCCAGTAGAGCCCGACAGAGCCCGACAGAGCCCGACAGAGCCCGACAGAGCCCGACAGGGCCCGACAGGGCCCGACAGGGCCCGACAGGGCCCAGTAGAGCCCGAAGGAGCCCGACAGAGCCCGACAGAGCCCGACAGAGCCCGACAGAGCCCGACAGGGCCCAGTAGAGCCCGACAGGGCCCGACAGAGCCCGACAGAGCCCGACAGGGCCCGACAGAGCCCGACAGGGCCCGACAGGGCCCAGTAGAGCCCGATAGAGCCCGACAGGGCCCGACAGAGCCCGACAGGGCCCGACAGGGCCCGACAGGGCCCGACAGGGCCCGATAGAGCCCGACAGGGCCCGACAGAGCCCGACAGAGCCCGACAGAGCCCGACAGGGCACGACAAAGCCCGACAGAGCCCGACAGGGCCCGACAGGGCCCGACAGGGCCCAGTAGAGCCCGACAGAGCCCAGTAGAGCCCAGTAGAGCCCGACAGAGCCCGACAGAGCCCGACAGAGCCCGACAGGGCCCGACAGGGCCCGACAGGGCCCAGTAGAGCCCGACAGAGCCCGACAGAGCCCGACAGAGCCCGACAGAGCCCGACAGGGCCCGACAGGGCCCGACAGAGCCCGACAGAGCCCGACAGAGCCCGACAGAGCCCGACAGAGGCCGACAGAGGCCGACAGGGCCCAGTAGAGCCCGACAGAGCCCGACAGAGCCCGACAGAGCCCGACAGAGCCCGACAGAGCCCGACAGGGCCCGACAGAGCCCGACAGAGCCCGACAGGGCCCGACAGAGCCCGACAGGGCCCGACAGGGCCCGACAGAGCCCGACAGGGCCCGACAGGGCCCAGTAGAGCCCGACAGAGCCCGACAGAGCCCGACAGAGCCCGACAGAGCCCAGTAGAGCCCAGTAGAGCCCAGTAGAGCCCGACAGAGCCCGACAGGGCCCGACAGGGCCCAGTAGAGCCCGACAGAGCCCGACAGAGCCCGACAGAGCCCGACAGGGCCCGACAGGGCCCGACAGGGCCCAGCAGAGCCCGACAGAGCCCGACAGAGCCCGACAGAGCCCAGTAGAGCCCAGTAGAGCCCGAAAGAGCTCGACACAGCCCGACAGAGCCCGACAGAGCCTGACAGGGCCCGACAGAGCCCGACAGGGCCCGACAGAGCCCGACAGAGCCCGACAGAGCCCGACAGGGCCCAGTAGAGCCCGACAGAGCCCGACAGAGCCCGACAGAGCCCGACAGAGCCCGACAGGGCCCAGTAGAGCCCGACAGAGCCCGACAGAGCCCGACAGAGCCCGACAGGGCCCAGTAGAGCCCGACAGAGCCCGACAGAGCCCGACAGGGCCCGACAGGGCCCGACAGAGCCCGACAGCGCCCGACAGGGCCCGACAGGGCCCGACAGGGCCCGATAGAGCCCGACAGGGCCCGACAGAGCCCGACAGAGCCCGACAG
Organism: Caloenas nicobarica; assembly: GCF_036013445.1. NCBI lineage: Eukaryota > Metazoa > Chordata > Aves > Columbiformes > Columbidae > Caloenas > Caloenas nicobarica. The sequence goes on from NW_027017306.1 coordinate 103,908, forward strand.
GGCACGACAGAGCCCGACAGAGCCCGACAGGGCCCGACAGGGCCCAGTAGAGCCCGACAGAGCCCAGTAGAGCCCAGTAGAGCCCGACAGAGCCCGACAGAGCCCGACAGAGCCCGACAGGGCCCGACAGGGCCCGACAGGGCCCGACAGGGCCCAGTAGAGCCCGACAGAGCCCGACAGAGCCCGACAGAGCCTGACAGGGCCCAGTAGAGCCCGACAGAGCCCGACAGAGCCCAGTAGAGCCCAGTAGAGCCCGACAGAGCCCGACAGAGCCCGACAGAGCCCGACAGAGCCCGACAGGGCCCGACAGGGCCCGACAGGGCCCGACAGGGCCCAGTAGAGCCCGAAGGAGCCCGACAGAGCCCGACAGAGCCCGACAGAGCCCGACAGAGCCCGACAGGGCCCAGTAGAGCCCGACAGGGCCCGACAGAGCCCGACAGAGCCCGACAGGGCCCGACAGAGCCCGACAGGGCCCGACAGAGCCCAGTAGAGCCCGATAGAGCCCGACAGAGCCCGACAGGGCCCGACAGAGCCCGACAGGGCCCGACAGGGCCCGACAGGGCCCGACAGGGCCCGATAGAGCCCGACAGGGCCCGACAGAGCCCGACAGAGCCCGACAGGGCACGACAAAGCCCGACAGAGCCCGACAGGGCCCGACAGGGCCCGACAGGGCCCAGTAGAGCCCGACAGAGCCCAGTAGAGCCCAGTAGAGCCCGACAGAGCCCGACAGAGCCCGACAGAGCCCGACAGGGCCCGACAGGGCCCGACAGGGCCCGACAGGGCCCGACAGAGCCCAGTAGAGCCCGACAGAGCCCGACAGAGCCCGACAGAGCCCGACAGAGCCCGACAGGGCCCGACAGAGCCCGACAGAGCCCGACAGAGCCCGACAGAGCCCGACAGAGGCCGACAGGGCCCAGTAGAGCCCGACAGAGCCCGACAGAGCCCGACAGAGCCCGACAGAGCCCGACAGGGCCCGACAGGGCCCGACAGAGCCCGACAGGGCCCGACAGAGCCCGACAGGGCCCGACAGGGCCCGACAGAGCCCGACAGAGCCCGACAGGGCCCAGTAGAGCCCGACAGAGCCCGACAGAGCCCGACAGAGCCCGACAGAGCCCAGTAGAGCCCAGTAGAGCCCAGTAGAGCCCGACAGAGCCCGACAGGGCCCGACAGGGCCCAGTAGAGCCCGACAGAGCCCGACAGAGCCCGACAGAGCCCGACAGAGCCCGACAGAGCCCGACAGGGCCCGACAGGGCCCAGCAGAGCCCGACAGAGCCCGACAGAGCCCGACAGAGCCCAGTAGAGCCCAGTAGAGCCCGAAAGAGCTTGACACAGCCCGACAGAGCCCGACAGAGCCCGACAGGGCCCGACAGAGCCCGACAGGGCCCGACAGAGCCCGACAGAGCCCGACAGAGCCCGACAGGGCCCAGTAGAGCCCGACAGAGCCCGACAGAGCCCGACAGAGCCCGACAGGGCCCAGTAGAGCCCGACAGAGCCCGACAGAGCCCGACAGAACCCGACAGGGCCCAGTAGAGCCCGACAGAGCCCGACAGAGCCCGACAGGGCCCGACAGAGCCCGACAGCGCCCGACAGGGCCCGACAGGGCCCGACAGGGCCCGATAGAGCCCGACAGGGCCCGACAGAGCCCGACAGAGCCCGACAGGGCACGACAAAGCCCGACAGAGCCCGACAGGGCCCGACAGGGCCCAGTAGAGCCCGACAGAGCCCAGTAGAGCCCAGTAGAGCCCGACAGAGCCCGACAGAGCCCGACAGAGCCCGACAGAGCCCGACAGGGCCCGACAGGGCCCAGTAGAGCCCGACAGAGCCCGACAGAGCCCGACAGAGCCCGACAGAGCCCGACAGGGCCCGACAGAGCCCGACAGAGCCCGACAGAGCCCGACAGAGGCCGACAGAGGCCGACAGAGGCCGACAGGGCCCAGTAGAGCCCGACAGAGCCCGACAGAGCCCGACAGAGCCCGACAGAGCCCGACAGGGCCCGACAGAGCCCGACAGAGCCCGACAGGGCCCGACAGAGCCCGACAGGGCCCGACAGGGCCCGACAGAGCCCGACAGAGCCCGACAGGGCCCAGTAGAGCCCGACAGAGCCCGACAGAGCCCGACAGAGCCCGACAGAGCCCGACAGAGCCCAGTAGAGCCCAGTAGAGCCCAGTAGAGCCCGACAGAGCCCGACAGGGCCCGACAGGGCCCAGTAGAGCCCGACAGAGCCCGACAGAGCCCGACAGAGCCCGACAGAGCCCGACAGAGCCCGACAGAGCCCGACAGGGCCCGACAGGGCCCGACAGGGCCCAGCAGAGCCCGACAGAGCCCGACAGAGCCCGACAGAGCCCAGTAGAGCCCAGTAGAGCCCGACAGAGCTCGACACAGCCCGACAGAGCCCGACAGAGCCCGACAGGGCCCGACAGGGCCCGACAGAGCCCAGTAGAGCCCGACAGAGCCCGACAGAGCCCGACAGGGCCCAATAGAGCCCGACAGAGCCCGACAGGGCCCGACAGAGCCCGACAGAGCCCGACAGGGCCCGACAGGGCCCAGTAGAGCCCGATAGAACCCGACAGGGCCCGACAGGGCCCGACAGGGCCCGACAGGGCCCGATAGAGCCCGACAGGGCCCGACAGAGCCCGACAGAGCCCGACAGAGCCCGACAGAGCCCGACAGAGCCTGACAGATCCCAGTAGAGCCCAGTAGAGCCCGACAGAGCCCGACAGAGCCCGACAGAGCCCGACAGAGACCAGTTGAGCCCGACAGAGCCCGACAGAGCCCGACAGAGCCCGACAGGGCCCGACAGGGCCCAGTAGAGCCCGACAGAGCCCGACAGAGCCCGACAGAGCCCGACAGGGCCCGACAGGGCCCGACAGGGCCCAGTAGAGCCCAGTAGAGCCCGACGGAGCCCAGTAGAGCCCGACAGAGCCCGACAGAGCCCTACAGAGCCCGACAGAGTCCGACAGGGCCCGACAGAGCTCGACAGAGCCCGACAGGGCCCGACAGAGCCCGACAGAGCCCGACAGAGACCGACAGGGCCCAGTAGAGCCCGACAGAGCCCGACAGAGCCCGACAGAGCCCGACAGAGCCCGACAGAGCCCGACAGAGCCCGACAGGGCCCGACAGGGCCCGACAGAGCCCGACAGGGCCCGACAGAGCCCGACAGGGCCCAGTAGAGCCCGACAGAGCCCGACAGAGCCCGACAGGGCCCGACAGGGCCCGACAGAGCCCAGTAGAGCCCGACAGAGCCCGACAGAGCCCGACAGAGCCCGACAGAGCCCGACAGAGCCCGACAGGGCCCAGTAGAGCCCGACAGAGCCCGACAGAGCCCGACAGGGCCCGACAGGGCCCGACAGAGCCCAGTAGAGCCCGACAGAGCCCGACAGAGCCCGACAGAGCCCGACAGAGCCCGACAGAGCCCGACAGGGCCCAGTAGAGCCCGACAGAGCCCGACAGAGCCCGACAGAGCCCGACAGGGCCCGACAGGGCCCGACAGGGCCCGACAGAGCCCGTCAGAGCCCGACAGAGCCCGACAGAGCCCGACAGGGCCCGACAGGGCCCGACAGAGCCCGACAGAGCCCGACAGAGCCCGACAGGGCCCAGTAGAGCCCGACAGAGCCCGACAGGGCCCGACAGAGCCCGACAGGGCCCAGTAGAGCCCGACAGAGCCCGACAGAGCCCGACAGAACCCGTCAGAGCCCGACAGAGCCCGACAGAGCCCGACAGGGCCCGACAGGGCCCGACAGGGCCCGACAGAGCCCGACAGAGCCCGACAGAGCCCGACAGGGCCCGACAGGGCCCAGTAGAGCCCGACAGAGCCCGACAGAGCCCGACAGAGCCCAGTAGAGCCCGACAGGGCCCGACAGGGCCCGACAGGGCCCGACAGGGCCCGACAGAGCCCAGTAGAGCCCGACAGAGCCCGACAGAGCCCGACAGAGCCCGACAGAGCCCGACAGGGCCCGACAGGGCCCAGTAGAGCCCGACAGAGCCCGACAGAGCCCGACAGAGCCCAGTAGAGCCCGACAGGGCCCGACAGAGCCCAGTAGAGCCCGACAGAGCCCGACAGAGCCCGACAGAGCCCGACAGAGCCCAGTAGAGCCCGACAGAGCCCGACAGGGCCCAGTAGAGCCCGACAGAGCCCGACAGAGCCCGACAGAGCCCGACAGGGCCCGACAGGGCCCGACAGGGCCCGACAGAGCCCGACAGGGCCCGACAGGGCCCGACAGGGCCCAGTAGAGCCCGACAGAGCCCGACAGAGCCCGACAGGGCCCGACAGGGCCCGACAGGGCCCGACAGAGCCCGACAGAGCCCAGTAGAGCCCGATAGAGCCCGACAGAGCCCGACAGAGCCCGACAGGGCCCGACAGAGCCCGACAGAGCCCGACAGGGCCCGACAGGGCCCGACAGGGCCCGACAGAGCCCGACAGAGCCCGACAGAGCCCGACAGAGCCCGACAGGGCACGACAGAGCCCGACAGAGCCCGACAGGGCCCGACAGAGCCCGACAGGGCCCGACAGAGCCCGACAGAATCCGACAGGGCCGACAGAATCCGACAGGGCCCGACAGGGCCCGACAGGGCCCAGTAGAGCCCGACAGAGCCCGACAGAGCCCGACAGGGCCCGACAGGGCCCGACAGGGCCCGACAGAGCCCGACAGAGCCCGACAGGGCCCGACAGAGCCCGACAGGGCCCGACAGAGCCCCACAGAGCCCGACAGGGCCCGACAGGGCCCAGTAGAGCCCGACAGGGCCCGACAGAGCCCGACAGAGCCCGACAGAGCCCGACAGAGCCCAGTAGAGCCCGACAGAGCCCGACAGAGCCCGACAGGGCCCGACAGGGCCCGACAGGGCCCGACAGGGCCCAGTAGAGCCCGACAGAGCCCGACAGAGCCCGACAGAGCCCGACAGAGCCCAGTAGAGCCCGACAGAGCCCGACAGGGCCCGACAGGGCCCGACAGGGCCCAGTAGAGCCCGACAGAGCCCGACAGGGCCCGACAGAGCCCGACAGAGCCCGACAGGGCCCGACAGGGCCCGACAGGGCCCGACAGAGCCTGACAGGGCCCGACAGGGCCCGACAGAGCCCGACAGAGCCCGACAGGGCCCGACAGAGCCCGACAGAGCCCGACAGAGCCCGACAGAGCCCGACAGAGCCCAGTAGAGCCCAGTAGAGCCCGACAGAGCCCGACAGGGCCCGACAGGGCCTAGTAGAGCCCGACAGAGCCCGACAGAGCCCGACAGAGCCCGACAGAGCCCGACAGGGCCCGACAGGGCCCAGCAGAGCCCGACAGAGCCCGACAGAGCCCGACAGAGCCCAGTAGAGCCCAGTAGAGCCCGACAGAGCTCGACACAGCCCGACAGAGCCCGACAGAGCCCGACAGGGCCCGACAGAGCCCGACAGAGCCCGACAGGGCCCAGTAGAGCCCGACAGAGCCCGACAGGGCCCGACAGGGCCCGACAGAGCCGAGAGGGCCCGACAGAGCCCGACAGAGCCCGACAGAGCCCGACAGAGCCCGACAGAGCCCGACAGGGCCCAGTAGAGCCCGACAGAGCCCGACAGAGCCCGACAGAACCTGACAGGGCCCAGTAGAGCCCGACAGAGCCCGACAGAGCCCAGTAGAGCCCGACAGGGCCCAGTAGAGCCCGACAGAGCCCGACAGAGCCCGACAGAGCCCGACAGGGCCCAGTAGAGCCCGACAGAGCCCGACAGAGCCCGACAGAACCCGACAGAACCCGACAGGGCCCAGTAGAGCCCGACAGAGCCCGACAGAGCCCGACAGGGCCCGACAGGGCCCGACAGAGCCCGACAGCGCCCGACAGGGCCCAGTAGAGCCCGACAGAGCCCGACAGAGCCCGACAGGGCCCGACAGGGCCCGACAGAGCCCGACAGAGCCCGACAGAGCCCGACAGGGCCCAGTAGAGCCCGACAGAGCCCGACAGAGCCCGACAGGGCCCAGTAGAGCCCGACAGAGCCCGACAGAGCCCGACAGGGCCCGACAGAGCCCGACAGAGCCCGACAGGGCCCGACAGGGCCCGACAGGGCCCGACAGGGCCCAGTAGAGCCCGACAGAGCCCGACAGAGCCCGACAGAGCCTGACAGGGCCCAGTAGAGCCCGACAGAGCCCGACAGAGCCCAGTAGAGCCCAGTAGAGCCCGACAGAGCCCGACAGAGCCCGACAGAGCCCGACAGAGCCCGACAGAGCCCGACAGGGCCCGACAGGGCCCAGTAGAGCCCGAAGGAGCCCGACAGAGCCCGACAGAGCCCGACAGAGCCCGACAGAGCCCGACAGAGCCCGACAGGGCCCAGTAGAGCCCGACAGGGCCCGACAGAGCCCGACAGAGCCCGACAGGGCCCGACAGAGCCCGACAGGGCACGACAGGGCCCAGTAGAGCCCGATAGAGCCCGACAGAGCCCGACAGGGCCCGACAGAGCCCGACAGGGCCCGACAGAGCCCGACAGGGCCCGACAGGGCCCGATAGAGCCCGACAGGGCCCGACAGAGCCCGACAGAGCCCGACAGGGCACGACAAAGCCCGACAGAGCCCGACAGGGCCCGACAGGGCCCGACAGGGCCCAGTAGAGCCCGACAGAGCCCAGTAGAGCCCAGTAGAGCCCGACAGAGCCCGACAGAGCCCGACAGAGCCCGACAGGGCCCGACAGGGCCCGACAGGGCCCGACAGGGCCCGACAGAGCCCAGTAGAGCCCGACAGAGCCCGACAGAGCCCGACAGAGCCCGACAGAGCCCGACAGGGCCCGACAGGGCCCGACAGAGCCCGACAGAGCCCGACAGAGGCCGACAGAGGCCGACAGAGGCCGACAGGGCCCAGTAGAGCCCGACAGAGCCCGACAGAGCCCGACAGAGCCCGACAGAGCCCGATAGAGCCCGACAGAGCCCGACAGGGCCCGACAGGGCCCGACAGAGCCCGACAGGGCCCAGTAGAGCCCGACAGAGCCCGACAGAGCCCGACAGAGCCCAGTAGAGCCCGACAGGGCCCGACAGGGCCCGACAGAGCCCGACAGGGCCCGACAGGGCCCAGTAGAGCCCGACAGAGCCCGACAGAGCCCGACAGAGCCCAGTAGAGCCCGACAGAGCCCGACAGAGCCCGACAGAGCCCAGTAGAGCCCGACAGAGCCCGACAGGGCCCGACAGGGCCCGACAGGGCCCAGTAGAGCCCGACAGAGCCCGACAGAGCCCAGTAGAGCCCAGTAGAGCCCGACAGAGCCCGACAGAGCCCGACAGAGCCCGACAGGGCCCGACAGGGCCCGACAGGGCCCGACAGGGCCCAGTAGAGCCCGAAAGAGCCCGACAGAGCCCGACAGAGCCCGACAGAGCCCGACAGGGCCCAGTAGAGCCCGACAGGGCCTGACAGAGCCCGACAGAGCCCGACAGGGCCCGACAGGGCCCGACAGGGCCCAGTAGAGCCCGATAGAGCCCGACAGAGCCCGACAGGGCCCGACAGGGCCCGACAGGGCCCGACAGAGCCCGACAGGGCCCGACAGGGCCCAGTAGAGCCCAGTAGAGCCCGACAGAGCCCGACAGAGCCCGACAGGGCCCGACAGGGCCCGACAGGGCCCGACAGGGCCCGAAGGAGCCCGAAGGAGCCCGACGGAGCCCGACGGAGCCCGACAGAGCCCGACAGAGCCCGACAGGGCCCAGTAGAGCCCGACAGGGCCCGACAGAGCCCGACAGAGCCCGACAGGGCCCGACAGGGCCCGACAGGGCCCAGTAGAGCCCGACAGAGCCCAGTAGAGCCCAGTAGAGCCCGACAGAGCCCGACAGAGCCCGACAGAGCCCGACAGGGCCCGACAGGGCCCGACAGAGCCCGACAGGGCCCAGTAGAGCCCGACAGAGCCCGACAGGGCCCGACAGAGCCCGACAGAGCCCGACAGAGGCCGACAGAGGCCGACAGAGGCCGACAGGGCCCAGTAGAGCCCGACAGAGCCCGACAGAGCCCGACAGAACCCGTCAGAGCCCGACAGAGCCCGACAGGGCCCGACAGGGCCCGACAGGGCCCGACAGGGCCCAGTAGAGCCCGACAGGGCCCGACAGGGCCCGACAGGGCCCGACAGGGCCCGACAGAGCCCGACAGAGCCCGACAGAGCCCGACAGAGCCCGACAGAGCCCGACAGGGCCCAGTAGAGCCCGACAGAGCCCGACAGGGCCCGACAGGGCCCGACAGGGCCCGACAGGGCCCGACAGGGACCGACAGGGCCCGACAGGGACCGACAGAGCCCGACAGGGCCCGACAGAGCCCAGTAGAGCCCGACAGAGCCCGACAGAGCCCGACAGAGTCCAGTAGAGCCCGACAGAGCCCGACAGGGCCCGACAGAGCCCAGTAGAGCCCGACAGAGCCCGACAGAGCCCGACAGAGCCCGACAGAGCCCAGTAGAGCCCGACAGAGCCCGACAGGGCCCGACAGGGCCCAGTAGAGCCCGACAGAGCCCGACAGAGCCCGACAGAGCCCGACAGAGCCCGACAGGGCCCGACAGAGCCCGACAGAGCCCGACAGGGCCCGACAGGGCCCAGTAGAGCCCGACAGAGCCCGACAGAGCCCGACAGAGCCCGACAGGGCCCAGTAGAGCCCGACAGGGCCCAGTAGAGCCTGATAGAGCCCGACAGATCCTGACAGAGCCCGACAGAGCCCGACAGAGCCCGACAGAGCCCGACAGAGCCTACACAGAGCCCGACAGAGCCCGACAGAGCGCGACAGAGCCCGACAGAGCCCGACAGAGCCCGACAGAGCCCGACAGAGCCCTGGGGAGGAATGGGGAGCCCTGAGGAACCAAGACACGTTCTGGGGAGCCTTGGGGAGGAATGGGGAGAACTCGGGCACCAAGACAAGTTTTGGGGAGCTCTGGGGAGGAATGGGGAGCCCCGAAAAACAAAGGCACGTTTTGGGGAGCCCTGGGGAGGAATGGGGAGCTCTGGGGAACCAAGACATGTTTTGGGGAGCTCTGGGGAGGAATGGGGAGCCCCGAGAAACAAAGACACGTTTTGGGGAGCCCTGGGGAGGAATGGGAAGCTCTGGGGAACCAAGACACATTTTGGGGAGCTCTTGGGAGGAATGGGGAGCCTTGGGGAACAAAGACACGTTTTGGGGAGCCCTGGGGAGGAATGGGGAGCTCTGGGGAACCAATACACGTTTTGGGGAGCTCTGGGGAGGAATGGGGAGCCCCGAGAAACAAAGGTACGTTTTGGGGAGCCCTGGGGAGGAATGGGGAGCTCTGGGGAACCAAGACACGTTTTGGGGAGCTCTGGGGAGGAATGGGGAGCCCCGAGAAACAAAGGCACGTTTTGGGGAGCCCTGGGGAGGAATGGGGAGCCCTGGGGAACCAAGACACGTTTTGGGGAGCCCTGGGGAGGAATGGGGAGCCCCGAGAAACAAAGACACGTTTTGGGGAGCCCTGGGGAGGAATGGGGAGCTCTGGGGAACCAAGACACATTTTGGGGAGCTCTGGGGAGGAATGAGGAGCCTTGAGAAACAACGACACGTTTTGGGGAGCCCTGGGGAGGAATGGGGAGCTCTGGGGAACCAAGACACGTTTTGGGGAGCCCTGGGGAGGAATGGGGAGACCTGGAGAACCAAGACACGTTTTGGGGAGCCATGGGGAGGAATGGGGAGCCCTGAGGAACCAAGACACGTTTTGGGGAGCCCTGGGGAGGAATGGGGAGCCCTGGGGAACCAAGACACGTTTTGGGGAGCACAGGGGAGAAATGAGGAGCCTTGGGGAACCAAGACACGTTTTGGGGAGCCCTGGGGAGGAATGGGGAGCTCTGGGGAACCAAGACACGTTTTGGGGAGCCCTGGGGAGGAATGGGGAGCTCTGGGGAACCAAGACACATTCTGGGGAGCTCTGGGGAGGAATGGGGAGCCCCGAGAAACAAAGGCACGTTTTGGGGAGACCTGGGGAGGAATGGGGAGCCCTGCGGAACCAAGACACGTTTTGGGGAGCCCTGGGGAGGAATGGGGAGCCCCGAGAAACAAAGGCACGTTTTGGGGAGCCCTGGGGAGGAATGGGGAGCTCTGGGGAACCAAGACACGTTTTGGGGAGCCCTGGGGAGGAATGGGGAGCCCTGGGGAACCAAGACACGTTTTGGGGAGCCCTGGGGAGGAATGGGGAGCTCTGGGGAACCAAGACACGTTTTGGGGAGCCCTGGGGAGGAATGGGGAGCTCTGGGGAACCAAGACATGTTTTGGGGAGCTCTGGGGAGGAATGGGGAGCCCCGAGAAACAAAGGCACGTTTTGGGGAGCCCTGGGGAGGAATGGGGAGCCCTGAGGAAGCAAGACACGTTCTGGGGAGCCCTGGGGAGGAATGGGGAGCCCTGGGGAACCAAGACACGTTTTGGGGAGCTCTGGGGAGGAATGGGGAGCCCCGAAAAACAAAGGCACGTTTTGGGGAGCCCTGGGGAGGAATGGGGAGCTCTGGGGAACTAAGACACGTTTTGGGGAGCTCTGGGGAGGAATGGGGAGCCCCGAGAAACAAAGGCACGTTTTGGGGAGCCCTGGGGAGGAATGGGGAGCTCTGGGGAACCAAGACACGTTTTGGGGAGCTCTGGGGAGGAATGGGGAGCCCCGAGAAACAAAGGCACGTTTTGGGGAGCCCTGGGGAGGAATGGGGAGCTCTGGGGAACCAAGACACGTTTTGGGGAGCCCTGGGGAGGAATGGGGAGCCTTGGGGAACCAAGACACGTTTTGGGGAGCCCTGGGGAGCAATGGGGAACCCCGAGGAAGGAAGACACGTTTTGGGGAGCCCTGAGGAACCAAGACACGTTCTGGGGAGCCCTGGGGAGGAATGGGGAGCTCTGGGGAACCAAGACACGTTTTGGGGAGCCCTGGGGAGGAATGGGGAGCCTTGGGGAACCAAGACACGTTTTGGGGAGCCCTGGGGAGGAATGGGGAGCTCTGGGGAACCAAGACACGTTTTGGGGAGCCCTGGGGAGGAATGGGGAGCACCGAGAAACAAAGGTACGTTTTGGGGAGCCCTGGGGAGGAATGGGGAGCTCTGGGGAACCAAGACACATTCTGGGGAGCTCTGGGGAGGAATGGGGAGCCCCGAGAAACAAAGGCACGTTTTGGGGAGCCCTGGGGAGGAATGGGGAGCTCTGGGGATCCAAGACATGTTTTGGGGAGCCCTGGGGAGGAATAGGGAGCCTTGGGGAACCAAGACACGTTTTGGGGAGCCCTGGGGAGGAATGGGGAGCTCTGGGGAACCAAGACACGTTTTGGGGAGCCCTGGGGAGTAATGGGGAGCCTTGGGGAACGAAGACACGTTTTGGGGAGCCCTGGGGAGGAATGGGGAGCCCCGAGAAACAAAGGCACGTTTTGGGGAGCCCTGGGGAGCAATGGGGATCCCTGAGGAAGGAAGACACGTTTTGGGGAGCCCTGGGGAGGAATGGGGAGCCCTGGGGAACCAAGACACGTTTTGGGGAGCCCTGGGGAGGAATGGGGTGCTCTGGGGAACCAAGACACATTTTGGGGAGCTCTGGGGAGGAATGGGGAGCCCCGAGAAACAAAGGCACGTTTTGGGGAGCCCTGGGGAGGAATGGGGAGCTCTGGGGAACCAAGACACGTTTTGGGGAGCTCTGGGGAGGAATGGGGAGCCCTGGGGAACCAAGACACGTTTTGGGGAGCCCTGGGGAGGAATGGGGAGCTCTGGGGAACCAAGACACGTTTTGAGGAGCCCTGGGGTGGAATGGGGAGCTCTGGGGAACCAAGACATGTTTTGGGGAGCTCTGGGGAGGAATGGGGAGCCCCGAGAAACAAAGGCACGTTTTGGGGAGCCCTGGGGAGGAATGGGGAGCCCTGAGGAACCAAGACACGTTCTGGGGAGCCCTGGGGAGGAATGGGGAGCTCTGGGGAACCAAGACACGTTTTGGGGAGCCCTGGGGAGGAATGGGGAGCCCTGAGGAACCAAGACACGTTCTTGGGAGCCCTGGGGAGGAATGGGGAGACCTGCGGAACCAAGACACGTTTTGGGGAGCCCTGGGGAGGAATGGGGAGCCCTGGGGAACCAAGACACGTTTTGGGGAGCTCTGGGGAGGAATGGGGAGCCCCGAAAAACAAAGGCACGTTTTGGGGAGCCCTGGGGAGGAATGGGGAGCTCTGGGGAACCAAGACACGTTTTGGGGAGCTCTGGGGAGGAATGGGGAGCCCCGAGAAACAAAGGCACGTTTTGGGGAGCCCTGGGGAGGAATGGGGAGCTCTGGGGAACCAAGACACGTTTTGGGGAGCTCTGGGGAGGAATGGGGAGCCCCGAGAAACAAAGGCACGTTTTGGGGAGCCCTGGGGAGGAATGGGGAGCTCTGGGGAACCAAGACACGTTTTGGGGAGCCCTGGGGAGGAATGGGGAGCCTTGGGGAACCAAGACACGTTTTGGGGAGCCCTGGGGAGGAATGGGGAGCCCCGAGAAACAAAGACACGTTTTGGGGAGCCCTGGGGAGCAATGGGGAACCCCGAGGAAGGAAGACACGTTTTGGGGAGCCCTGAGGAACCAGGACACGTTCTGGGGAGCCCTGGGGAGGAATGGGGAGCTCTGGGGAACCAAGACACGTTTTGGGGAGCCCTGGGGAGGAATGGGGAGCCCTGGAGAACCAAGACACGTTTTGGGGAGCCCTGGGGAGGAATGGGGAGCCCCGAGAAACAAAGACACGTTTTGGGGAGCCCTGGGGAGCAATGGGGAACCCCGAGGAAGGAAGACACGTTTTGGGGAGCCCTGAGGAACCAAGACACGTTCTGGGGAGCCCTGGGGAGGAATGGGGAGCTCTGGGGAACCAAGACACGTTTTGGGGAGCCCTGGGGAGGAATGGGGAGCCTTGGGGAACCAAGACACGTTTTGGGGAGCCCTGGGGAGGAATGGGGAGCTCTGGGGAACCAAGACACATTTTGGGGAGCTCTGGGGAGGAATAGGGAGCCCCGAGAAACAAAGGCACGTTTTGGGGAGCCCTGGGGAGGAATGGGGAGCTCTGGGGAACCAAGACACGTTTTGGGGAGCCCTGGGGAGGAATGGGGAGCACCGAGAAACAAAGGTACGTTTTGGGGAGCCCTGGGGCGGAATGGGGAGCTCTGGGGAACCAAGACACATTCTGGGGAGCTCTGGGGAGGAATGGGGAGCCCCGAGAAACAAAGGCACGTTTTGGGAAGCCCTGGGGAGGAATGGGGAGCTCTGGGGAACCAAGACACGTTTTGGGGAGCCCTGGGGAGGAATGGGGAGCCCTGGGGAACCAAGACACGTTTTGGGGAGCCCTGGGGAGGAATGGGAGCCCTGGGGAATCAAGACACCTTTTGGGGAGCCCTGGGGAGGAATGGGGAGCCTTGGGGAACCAAGACACATTTTGCGGAGCTCTGGGGAGGAATGGGGAGCCCCGAGAAACAAAGGCACGTTTTGGGGAGCCCTGGGGAGGAATGGGGAGCTCTGGGGAACCAAGACACGTTTTGGGGAGCCCTGGGGAGGAATGGGGAGCCCTGGGGAACCAAGACACGTTTTGGGGAGCCCTGGGGAGGAATGGGGAGCTCTGGGGAACCAAGACACGTTTTGGGGAGCCCTGGGGAGTAATGGGGAGCCTTGGGGAACGAAGACACGTTTTGGGGAGCCCTGGGGAGCAATGGGGAACCCCGAGGAAGGAAGACACGTTTTGTGGAGCCCTGAGGAGGAATGGGGAGCCCTGGGGAACCAAGACACGTTTTGGGGAGCCCTGGGGACGAATGGGGAGCTCTGGGGAACCAAGACACATTTTGGGGAGCTCTGGGGAGGAATGGGGAGCCCCGAGAAACAAAGGCACGTTTTGGGGAGCCCTGGGGAGGAATGGGGAGCTCTGGGGAACCAAGACACGTTTTGGGGAGCCCTGGGGAGGAATGGGGAGCCTTGGGGAACCAAGACACGTTTTGGGGAGCCCTGGGGAGGAATGGGGAGCTCTGGGGAACCAAGACACGTTTTGAGGAGCCCTGGGGTGGAATGGGGAGCTCTGGGGAACCAAGACATGTTTTGGGGAGCTCTGGGGAGGAATGGGGAGCCCCGAGAAACAAAGGCACGTTTTGGGGAGCCCTGGGGAGGAATGGGGAGCCCTGAGGAACCAAGACACGTTCTGGGGAGCCCTGGGGAGGAATGGGGAGACCTGCGGAACCAAGACACGTTTTGGGGAGCCCTGGGGAGGAATGGGGAGCCCTGAGGAACCAAGACACGTTCTTGGGAGCCCTGGGGAGGAATGGGGAGACCTGCGGAACCAAGACACGTTTTGGGGAGCCCTGGGGAGGAATGGGGAGCCCTGGGGAACCAAGACACGTTTTGGGGAGCTCTGGGGAGGAATGGGGAGCCCCGAAAAACAAAGGCACGTTTTGGGGAGCCCTGGGGAGGAATGGGGAGCTCTGGGGAACCAAGACACGTTTTGGGGAGCTCTGGGGAGGAATGGGGAGCCCAGAGAAACAAAGGCACGTTTTGGGGAGCCCTGGGGAGGAATGGGGAGCTCTGGGGAACCAAGACACGTTTTGGGGAGCTCTGGGGAGGAATGGGGAGCCCCGAGAAACAAAGGCACGTTTTGGGGAGCCCTGGGGAGGAATGGGGAGCTCTGGGGAACCAAGACACGTTTTGGGGAGCCCTGGGGAGGAATGGGGAGCCTTGGGGAACCAAGACACGTTTTGGGGAGCCCTGGGGAGGAATGGGGAGCCCCGAGAAACAAAGACACGTTTTGGGGAGCCCTGGGGAGCAATGTGGAACCCCGAGGAAGGAAGACAAGTTTTGGGGAGCCCTGAGGAACCAGGACACGTTCTGGGGAGCCCTGGGGAGGAATGGGGAGCTCTGGGGAACCAAGACACGTTTTGGGGAGCCCTGGGGAGGAATGGGGAGCCCTGGAGAACCAAGACACATTCTGGGGAGCCATGGGGAGGAATGGGGAGCCCTGAGGAACCAAGACACGTTTTGGGGAGCCCTGGGGAGGAATGGGGAGCCCGGAGAAACAAAGGCACGTTTTGGGGAGCCCTGGGGAGGAATAGGGAGCCCTGAGGAACCAAGACACGTTCTGGGGAGCCCTGGGGAGGAATGGGGAGACCTGCGGAACCAAGACACGTTTTGGGGAGCCCTGGGGAGGAATGGGGAGACCTGCGGAACCAAGACACGTTTTGGGGAGCCCTGGGGAGGAATGGGGAGACCCGAGGAACCAAGACACATTTTGGGGAGCCCTGGGGAGGAATGGGGAGCTCTGGGGAACCAAGACACGTTTTGGGGAGCCCTGGGGAGGAATGGGGAGACCTGCGGAACCAAGACACGTTTTGGGGAGCCCTGGGGAGGAATGGGGAGCCCTGGGGAACCAAGACACGTTTTGGGGAGCCCTGGGGAGGAATGGGGAGCCCTGGGGAACCAAGACACGTTTTCGGGAGCCCTGGGGAGGAATGGGGAGTCTTGGGGAACCAAGACACGTTTTGGGGAGCCCTGAGGAGGAATGGGGAGCTCTGGGGAACCAAGACACGTTTTGGGGAGCTCTGGGGAGGAATGGGGAGCCCCGAGAAACAAAGGCACGTTTTGGGGAGCCCTGGGGAGGAATGGGGAGCTCTGGGGAACCAAGACACGTTTTGGGGAGCCCTGGGGAGGAATGGGGAGCCCCGAGAATCAAAGACACGTTGTGGGGAGCCCTGGGGAGCAATAGGGAACCCCGAGAATGCAAGACACGTTTTGGGGAGCCCTGAAAAACCAAGACACGTTCTGGGGAGCCCTGGGGAGGAATGGGGAGACCTGCGGAACCAAGACACGTTTTGGGGAGCCCTGGGGAAGAATGCGGAGCTCTGGGGAACCAAGACACATTTTGGGGAGCTCTGGGGAGGAATGGGGAGCCTTGAGAAACAAAGACATGTTTTGGGGAGCCCTGGGGAGGAATGGGGAGCTCTGGGGAACCAAGACACGTTTTGGGGAGCCCTCGGGAGGAATGTGGAGCCCTGAGGAACCAAGACACGTTTTGGGGAGCCCTGGGGAGGAATGGGGAGCCCTGGGGAAAAAAGACACGTTCTGGGGAGGCCTGGGGAGGAATGGGGAGACCTGCGGAATCTAGACACGTTTTGGGGAGCTCTGGGGAGGAATGGGGAGCCCCGAAAAACAAAGGCACGTTTTGGGGAACCCTGGGGAGGAATGGGGAGCTCTGGGGAACCAAGACACGTTTTGAGGAGCTCTGGGGAGGAATGGGGAGCCCCGGGAAACAAAGGCACGATTTGGGGAGCCCTGGGGAGGAATGGGGAGCCCCGAGAAACAAAGACACATTTTGGGGAGCCCTGGGGAGCAATGGGGAACCCCGAGGAAGGAAGACACGTTTTGGGGAGCCCTGAGGAACCAAGACAATTTCTGGGGAGCCCTGGGGAGGAATGGGGAGACCTGCGGAACCAAGACACGTTTTGGGGAGCCCTGGGGAGGAATGGGGAGCTCTGGGGAATCAAGACACGTTTTGGGGAGCCCTGGGGAGGAATGGTGAGCCCTGGGGAACCAAGACACGTTCTGGGGAGCCCTGGGGAGGAATGGGGAGCTCTGGGGAACCAAGAAACATTCTGGGGAGATCTGGGGAGGAATGGGGAGCCCCGAGAAACAAAGGCACGTTTTGGGGAGCCCTGGGGAGGAATGGGGAGCTCTGGGGAAGCAAGACACGTTTTGGGGAGCCCTGGGGATTAATGGGGAGCCCTGGGGAAACAAGACACGTTTTGGGGAGCCCTGGGGAGGAATGGGGAGCTCTGGGGAACCGAGACACGTTTTGGGGAGCTCTGGGGAGGAATGGGAGCCCTGGGGAATCAAGACACGTTTTGGGGAGCCCTGGGGAGGAATGGGGAGCCTTGGGGAACCAAGACACATTTTGCGGAGCTCTGGGGAGGAATGGGGAGCCCCGAGAAACAAAGGCACGTTTTGGGGAGACCTGGGGAGGAATGGGGAGCTCTGGGGAACCAAGACACGTTTTGGGCAGTCCTGGGGAGGAATGGGGAGCCCTGGGGAACCAAGACACGTTTTGGGGAGCCCTGGGGAGGAATGGGGAGCTCTGGGGAACCAAGACACATTTTGGGGAGCTCTGGGGAGGAATGGGGAGCCCCGAGAAACAAAGGTACGTTTTGAGGAGCCCTGGGGAGGAATGGGGAGCTCTGGGGAACCAAGACACGTTTTGGGGAGCCCTGGGGAGGAATGGGGAGCCCTGGGGAACCAAGAAACGTTTTGGGGAGCCCTGGGGAGGAATGGGGAGCCTTGGGGAACCAAGACACGTTTTGGGGAGCCCTGGGGAGGAATGGGGAGCTCTGGGGAACCAAGACACGTTTTGGGGAGCTCTGGGGAGGAATGGGGAGCCCCGAGAAACAAAGGCATGTTTTGGGGAGCCCTGGGGAGGAATGGGGAGCCTTAGGCAACCAAGACACGTTTTGGGGAGCCCTGGGGAGGAATGGGGAGCCCCGAGAATCAAAGACACGTTGTGGGGAGCCCTGGGGAGCAATAGGGAACCCCGAGAATGCAAGACACGTTTTGGGGAGCCCTGAAAAACCAAGACACTTTCTGGGGAGCCCTGGGGAGGAATGGGGAGACCTGCGGAACCAAGACACGTTTTGGGGAGCCCTGGGGAGGAATGGGGAGCTCTGGGGAACCAAGACACGTTTTGGGGAGCCCTGGGGAGGAATGGGGAGCCCTGGAGAACCAAGACACGTTTTGGGGAGCCATGGGGAGGAATGGGTAGCCCTGAGGAACCAAGACACGTTTTGGGGAGCCCTGGGGAGGAATGGGGAGCTCTGGGGAACCAAGACACGTTTTGGGGAGCTCTGGGGAGGAATGGGGAGCCCCGAGAAACAAAGGCACGTTTTGGGGAGCCCTGGGGAGGAATGGGGAGCTCTGGGGAACCAAGACACGTTTTGGGGAGCCCTGGGGAGTAATGGGGAGCCTTGGGGAACGAAGACACATTTTGGGGAGCCCTGGGGAGGAATGGGGAGCCCCGAGAAACAAAGACACGTTTTGGGGAGCCCTGGGGAGCAATGGGGAACCCCGAGGAAGGAAGACACGTTATGGGGAGCCCTGAGGAACCAAGACAATTTCTGGGGAACCCTGGGGAGGAATGGGGAGACCTGCGGAACCAAGACACGTTTTGGGGAGACCTGGGGAGGAATGGGGAGACCTGCGGAAACAAGACACGTTTTGGGGAGCCCTGGGGAGGAATGGGGAGACCTGAGGAACCAAGACACGTTTTGGGGAGCCCTGGGGAGGAATGGGGAGACCTGCGGAACCAAGACATGTTTTGGGGAGCCCTGGGGAGGAATGGGGAGCCCTGAGGAACCAAGACACGTTCTGGGGAGCCCTGGGGAGGAATGGGGAGAACTGCGGAACCAAGACATGTTTTGGGGAGCCCTGGGGAGGAATGGGGAGCCCTGGGGAACCAAGACACCTTCTGGGGAGCCCTGGGGAGGAATGGGGAGCCCTGGGGAACCAAGACACATTCTGGGGAGCCCTGGGGAGGAATGGGGAGACCTGCGGAACCAAGACATGTTTTGGGGAGCCCTGGGGAGAAATGGGGAGCCCTGGGGAACCAAGACATGTTTTGGGGAGCCCTGGGGAGGAATGGGGAGCCCTGGGGAAACAAGACACGTTTTGGGGAGCCCTGGGGAGGAATGGGGAGCTCTGGGGAACCAAGACACGTTTTGGGGAGCCCTGGGGAGGAATGGGAGCCCTGGGGAATCAAGACACGTTTTGGGGAGCCCTGGGGAGGAATGGGGAGCCTTGGGGAACCAAGACACATTTTGCGGAGCTCTGGGGAGGAATGGGGAGCCCCGAGAAACAAAGGCACGTTTTGGGGAGCCCTGGGGAGGAATGGGGAGATCTGGGGAACCAAGACACGTTTTGGGGAGCCCTGGGGAGGAATGGGGAGCTCTGGGGAACCAAGACACATTTTGGGGAGCTCTGGGGAGGAATGGGGAGCCCCGAGAAACAAAGGTACGTTTTGGGGAGCCCTGGGGAGGAATGGGGAGCTCTGGGGAACCAAGACACGTTTTGGGGAGCTCTGGGGATTAATGGGGAGCCCTGGGGAAACAAGACACGTTTTGGGGAGCCCTGGGGAGGAATGGGGAGCCTTGGGGAACCAAGACACGTTTTGGGGAGCCCTGGGGAGGAATGGGGAGCCCTGGGGAACCAAGACACGTTTTGGGGAGCCCTGGGGAGGAATGGGGAGCCCCGAGAATCAAAAACACGTTTTGGGGAGCCCTGGGGAGCAATAGGGAACCCCGAGAATGCAAGACACGTTTTGGGGAGCCCTGAGGAACCAAGACACGTTCTGGGGAGCCCTGGGGAGGAATGGGGAGACCTGCGGAACTAAGACACATTTTGGGGAGCCCTGGGGAGGAATGGGGAGCTCTGAGGAACCAAGACACGTTTTGGGGAGCCCTGGGGAGGAATGGGGAGACCTGCGGAACCAAGACACGTTCTGGGGAGCCCTGGGGAGGAATGGGGAGACCTGCGGAACCAAGACATGTTTTGGGGAGCCCTGGGGAGAAATGGGGAGCCCTGGGGAACCAAGACACCTTCTGGGGAGCCCTGGGGAGGAATGGGGAGCCCCGAAAAACAAAGGCACGTTTTGGGGAGCCCTGGGGAGGAATGGGGAGACCTGGGGAACCAAGACACGTTTTGGGGAGCTCTGGGGAGGAATGGGGAGCCCCGAGAAACAAAGGCACGTTTTGGGGAGCCCTGGGGAGGAATGGGGAGCTCTGGGGAACCAAGACACGTTTTGGGGAGCCCTGGGGAGGAATGGGGAGCCTTGGGGAACCAAGACACGTTTTGGGGAGCCCTGGGGAAGAATGGGGAGCCCCGAGAAACAAAGACACGTTTTGGGGAGCCCTGGGGAGCAATGGGGAACCCCGAGGAAGAAAGACACGTTTTGGGGAGCCCTGAGGAACCAAGACAGGTTCTGGGGAGCCCTGGGGAGGAATGGGGAGCTCTGGGGAACCAAGACACGTTTTGGGGAGCCCTGGGGAGGAATGGGGAGCCTTGGGGAACCAAGACACGTTTTGGGGAGCCCTGGGGAGGAATGGGGAGCCCTGGGGAACCAAGACACATTTTGGGGAGCTCTGGGGAGGAATGGGGAGCCCCGAGAAACAAAGGCACGTTTTGGGGAGCCCTGGGGAGGAATGGGGAGCCCTGGGGAAACAAGACACGTTTTGGGGAGCCCTGGGGAGGAATGGGGAGCTCTGGGGAACCAAGACACGTTTTGGGGAGCCCTGGGGAGGAATGGGAGCCCTGGGGAACCAAGACACGTTTTGGGGAGCCCTGGGGAGGAATGGGGAGCTCTGGGGAACCAAGACACATTTTGGGGAGCTCTGGGGAGGAATGGGGAGCCCCGAGAAACAAAGGTACGTTTTGGGGAGCCCTGGGGAGGAATGGGGAGCTCTGGGGAACCAAGACACGTTTTGGGGAGCCCTGGGGAGGAATGGGGAGCCCTGGGGAACCAAGAAACGTTTTGGGGAGCCCTGGGGAGGAATGGGGAGCTCTGGGGAACCAAGACACGTTTTGGGGAGCCCTGGGGAGGAATGGGGAGCCTTGGGGAACCAAGACACGTTTTGGGGAGCCCTGGGGAGGAATGGGGAGCTCTGGGGAACCAAGACACTTTTTGGGGAGCTCTGGGGAGGAATGGGGAGCCCCGAGAAACAAAGGCACGTTTTGGGGAGCCCTGGGGAGGAATGGGGAGCTCTGGGGAACCAAGACACGTTTTGGGGAGCCCTGGGTAGGAATGGGGAGCCTTGGGGAACCAAGACACGTTTTGGGGAGCCCTGGGGAAGAATGGGGAGCCCCGAGAAACAAAGACACGTTTTGGGGAGCCCTGGGGAGCAATGGGGAACCCCGAGGAAGAAAGACACGTTTTGGGGAGCCCTGAGGAACCAAGACAGGTTCTGGGGAGCCCTGGGGAGGAATGGGGAGCTCTGGGGAACCAAGACACGTTTTGGGGAGCCCTGGGGAGGAATGGGGAGCCTTGGGGAACCAAGACACGTTTTGGGGACCCCTGGGGAGGAATGGGGAGCCCTGGGGAACCAAGACACATTTTGGGGAGCTCTGGGGAGGAATGGGGAGCCCCGAGAAACAAAGGCACGTTTTGGGGAGCCCTGGGGAGGAATGGGGAGCCCTGGGGAAACAAGACACGTTTTGGGGAGCCCTGGGGAGGAATGGGGAGCTCTGGGGAACCAAGACACGTTTTGGGGAGCCCTGGGGAGGAATGGGAGCCCTGGGGAACCAAGACACGTTTTGGGGAGCCCTGGGGAGGAATGGGGAGCTCTGGGGAACCAAGACACATTTTGGGGAGCTCTGGGGAAGAATGGGGAGCCCCGAGAAACAAAGGTACGTTTTGGGGAGCCCTGGGGAGGAATGGGGAGACCTGCGGAACCAAGACACATTTTGGGGAGCCCTGGGGAGGAATGGGGAGCCCTGGGGAACCAAGAAACTTTTTGGGGAGCCCTGGGGAGGAATGGGGAGCTCTGGGGAACCAAGACACGTTTTGGGGAGCCCTGGGGAGGAATGGGGAGCCTTGGGGAACCAAGACACGTTTTGGGGAGCCCTGGGGAGGAATGGGGAGCTCTGGGGAACCAAGACACGTTTTGGGGAGCTCTGGGGAGGAATGGGGAGCCCCGAGAAACAAAGGCACGTTTTGGGGAGCCCTGGGGAGGAATGGGGAGCCTTGGGGAACCAAGACACATTTTGGGGAGCCCTGGGGAGGAATGGGGAGCCTTGGGCAACCAAGACACGTTTTGGGGAGCCCTGGGGAGGAATGGGGAGCCCTGAGAATCAAAGACACATTGTGGGGAGCCCTGGGGAGCAATAGGGAACCCCGAGAATGCAAGACACGTTTTGGGGAGCCCTGAGGAACCAAGACACGTTCTGGGGAGCCCTGGGGAGGAATGGGGAGACCTGCGGAACCAAGACACATTTTGGGGAGCCCTGGGGAGGAATGGGGAGCCCTGAGGAACCAAGACACGTTCTGGGGAGCCCTGGGGAGGAATGGGGAGACCTGCGGTACCAAGACACGTTCTGGGGAGCCCTGGGGAGGAATGGGGAGACCAGCGGAACCAAGACATGTTTTGGGGAGCCCTGGGGAGAAATGGGGAGCCCTGGGGAACCAAGACACCTTCTGGGGAGCGCTGGGGAGGAATGGGGAGACCTGCGGAAACAAGACACGTTTTGGGGAGCCCTGGGGAGGAATGGGGAGCTCTGGGGAACCAAG
Organism: Caloenas nicobarica; assembly: GCF_036013445.1. Classification (NCBI taxonomy): domain Eukaryota; kingdom Metazoa; phylum Chordata; class Aves; order Columbiformes; family Columbidae; genus Caloenas; species Caloenas nicobarica. The sequence continues at coordinate 126,089 of NW_027017306.1, forward strand.
ACACGTTTTGGGGAGCCCTGGGGAGGAATGGGAGCCCTGGGGAACCAAGACACGTTTTGGGGAGCCCTGGGGAGGAATGGGGAACCCTGGGGAAACAAGACACGTTTTGGGGAGCCCTGGGGAGGAATGGGGAGCTCTGGGGAACCAAGACACGTTTTGGGGAGCCCTGGGGAGGAATGGGAGCCCTGGGGAACCAAGACACGTTTTGGGGAGCCCTGGGGAGGAATGGGGAGCTCTGGGGAACCAAGACACATTTTGGGGAGCTCTGGGGAGGAATGGGGAGCCCCGAGAAACAAAGGTACGTTTTGGGGAGCCCTGGGGAGGAATGGGGAGCTCTGGGGAACCAAGACACGTTTTGGGGAGCCCTGGGGAGGAATGGGGAGCCCTGGGGAACCAAGAAACGTTTTGGGGAGCCCTGGGGAGGAATGGGGAGCTCTGGGGAACCAAGACACGTTTTGGGGAGCCCTGGGGAGGAATGGGGAGCCTTGGGGAACCAAGACACGTTTTGGGGAGCCCTGGGGAGGAATGGGGAGCTCTGGGGAACCAAGACACTTTTTGGGGAGCTCTGGGGAGGAATGGGGAGCCCCGAGAAACAAAGGCACGTTTTGGGGAGCCCTGGGGAGGAATGGGGAGCTCTGGGGAACCAAGACACGTTTTGGGGAGCCCTGGGTAGGAATGGGGAGCCTTGGGGAACCAAGACACGTTTTGGGGAGCCCTGGGGAAGAATGGGGAGCCCCGAGAAACAAAGACACGTTTTGGGGAGCCCTGGGGAGCAATGGGGAACCCCGAGGAAGAAAGACACGTTTTGGGGAGCCCTGAGGAACCAAGACAGGTTCTGGGGAGCCCTGGGGAGGAATGGGGAGCTCTGGGGAACCAAGACACGTTTTGGGGAGCCCTGGGGAGGAATGGGGAGCCTTGGGGAACCAAGACACGTTTTGGGGACCCCTGGGGAGGAATGGGGAGCCCTGGGGAACCAAGACACATTTTGGGGAGCTCTGGGGAGGAATGGGGAGCCCCGAGAAACAAAGGCACGTTTTGGGGAGCCCTGGGGAGGAATGGGGAGCCCTGGGGAAACAAGACACGTTTTGGGGAGCCCTGGGGAGGAATGGGGAGCTCTGGGGAACCAAGACACGTTTTGGGGAGCCCTGGGGAGGAATGGGAGCCCTGGGGAACCAAGACACGTTTTGGGGAGCCCTGGGGAGGAATGGGGAGCTCTGGGGAACCAAGACACATTTTGGGGAGCTCTGGGGAGGAATGGGGAGCCCCGAGAAACAAAGGTACGTTTTGGGGAGCCCTGGGGAGGAATGGGGAGCTCTGGGGAACCAAGACACGTTTTGGGGAGCCCTGGGGAGGAATGGGGAGCCCTGGGGAACCAAGAAACGTTTTGGGGAGCCCTGGGGAGGAATGGGGAGCTCTGGGGAACCAAGACCCGTTTTGGGGAGCCCTGGGGAGGAATGGGGAGCCTTGGGGAACCAAGACACGTTTTGGGGAGCCCTGGGGAGGAATGGGGAGCTCTGGGGAACCAAGACACGTTTTGGGGAGCTCTGGGGAGGAATGGGGAGCCCCGAGAAACAAAGGCACGTTTTGGGGAGCCCTGGGGAGGAATGGGGAGCCTTGGGGAACCAAGACACATTTTGGGGAGCCCTGGGGAGGAATGGGGAGCCCTGGGGAACCAAGACACGTTTTGGGGAGCCCTGGGGAGGAATGGGGAGCTCTGGGGAACCAAGACACGTTTTGGGGAGCCCTGAGGAACCAAGACACGTTCTGGGGAGCCCTGGGGAGGAATGGGGAGACCTGCGGAACCAAGACACATTTTGGGGAGCCCTGGGGAGGAATGGGGAGCCCTGAGGAACCAAGACACGTTCTGGGGAGCCCTGGGGAGGAATGGGGAGACCTGCGGTACCAAGACACGTTCTGGGGAGCCCTGGGGAGGAATGGGGAGACCTGCGGAACCAAGACATGTTTTGGGGAGCCCTGGGGAGAAATGGGGAGCCCTGGGGAACCAAGACACCTTCTGGGGAGCGCTGGGGAGGAATGGGGAGACCTGCGGAAACAAGACACGTTTTGGGGAGCCCTGGGGAGGAATGGGGAGCCCTGAGGAACCAAGACACGTTCTGGGGAGCCCTGGGGAGGAATGGGGAGACCTGCGGAAACAAGACACGTTTTGGGGAGCCCTGGGGAGGAATGGGGAGACCTGCAGAACCAAGACACGTTTTGGGGAGCCCTGGGGAGGAATGGGGAGACCTGCGGAACCAAGACACGTTTTGGGGAGCCCTGGGGAGGAATGGGGAGCCCTGGGGAACCAAGACACGTTTTGGGGAGCCCTGGGGAGGAATGGGGAGCCCTGGGGAACCAAGACACGTTTTGGGGAGCCCTGGGGACGAATGGGGAGCTCTGGGGAACCAAGACACGTTTTGGGGAGCTCTGGGGAGGAATGGGGAGCCCCCCAAAAAAAAGGCACGTTTTGGGAAGCCCTGGGGAGGAATGGGGAGCTCTGGGGAACCAAGACACGTTTTGGGGAGCTCTGGGGAGGAATGGGGAGCCCCGAGAAACAAAGGCACGTTTTGGGGAGCCCTGGGGAGGAATGGGGAGCTCTGTGGAACCAAGACACGTTTTGGGGAGCCCTGGGGAGGAATGGGGAGCCTTGGGGAACCAAGACACGTTTTGGGGAGCTCTGGGGAGGAATGGGGAGCCCCAAGAAACAAAGACACATTTTGGGGAGCCCTGGGGAGCAATAGGGAACCGCGAGAAAGCAAGACACGTTTTGGGGAGCCCTGAGGAACCAAGACAGGTTCTGGGGAACCCTGGGGAGGAATTGGGAGTTCTGGGGAACCAAGACACATTTTGGGGAGCCCTGGGGAGCAATGGGGAGCCTTGGGGAACCAAGACACGTTCTGGGGAGCCCTGGGGAGGAATGGGGAGCTCTGGGGAACCAAGACACGTTTTGGGGAGCCCTGGGGAGGAATGGGTAGCCCTGGGGAACCAAGACACGTTTTGGGGAGCCCTGGGGAGGAATGGGGAGCCTTGGGGAACCAAGACACGTTTTGGGGAGCCCTGGGGAGGAATGGGGAGCTCTGGGGAACCAAGACACGTTTTGGGGAGCCCTGGGGAGGAATGGGGAGCCCTGGGGAACCAAGACACGTTTTGGGGAGCCCTGGGGAGGAATGGGGAGCTCTGGGGAACCAAGACATGTTTTGGGGAGCTCTGGGGAGGAATGGGGAGCCCCGAGAAACAAAGGCACGTTTTGGGGAGCCCTGGGGAGGAATAGGGAGCCCTGAGGAACCAAGACACGTTTTGGGGAGCCCTGGGGAGGAATGGGGAGACCTGCGGAACCAAGACACGTTTTGGGGAGCCCTGGGGAGGAATGGGGAGACCTGCAGAACCAAGACACGTTTTGGGGAGCCCTGGGGAGGAATGGGGAGACCCGAGGAACCAAGACACATTTTGGGGAGCCCTGGGGAGCAATAGGGAACCGCGAGAAAGCAAGACACGTTTTGGGGAGCCCTGAGGAACCAAGACAGGTTCTGGGGAACCCTGGGGAGGAATTGGGAGTTCTGGGGAACCAAGACACGTTTTGGGGAGCCCTGGGGAGGAATGGGGAGCCTTGGGGAACCAAGACACGTTCTGGGGAGCCCTGGGGAGGAATGGGGAGCTCTGGGGAACCAAGACACGTTTTGGGGAGCCCTGGGGAGGAATGGGGAGCCCTGGGGAACCAAGACACGTTTTGGGGAGCCCTGGGGAGGAATGGGGAGCCTTGGGGAACCAAGACACGTTTTGGGGAGCCCTGGGGAGGAATGGGGAGCTCTGGGGAACCAAGACACGTTTTGGGGAGCCCTGGGGAGGAATGGGGAGCCCTGGGGAACCAAGACACATTTTGGGGAGCCCTGGGGAGGAATGGGGAGCTCTGGGGAACCAAGACACGTTTTGGGGAGCCCTGGGGAGGAATGGGGAGCCCTGGGGATCCAAGACACGTTTTGGGGAGCCCTGGGGAGGAATGGGGAGCCCTGGGGAACCAAGACACGTTTTGGGGAGCCCTGGGGAGGAATGGGGAGCTCTGGGGAACCAAGACATGTTTTGGGGAGCTCTGGGGAGGAATGGGGAGCCCCGAGAAACAAAGGCACGTTTTGGGGAGCCCTGGGGAGGAATAGGGAGCCCTGAGGAACCAAGACACGTTTTGGGGAGCCCTGGGGAGGAATGGGGAGACCTGCGGAACCAAGACACGTTTTGGGGAGCCCTGGGGAGGAATGGGGAGACCTGCAGAACCAAGACACGTTTTGGGGAGCCCTGGGGAGGAATGGGGAGACCCGAGGAACCAAGACACATTTTGGGGAGCCCTGGGGAGGAATGGGGAGCCCTGGGGAACCAAGACACGTTTTGGGGAGCCCTGGGGAGGAATGGGGAGCTCTGGGGAACCAAGACATGTTTTGGGGAGCTCTGGGGAGGAATGGGGAGCCCCGAGAAACAAAGGCACGTTTTGGGGAGCCCTGGGGAGGAATAGGGAGCCCTGAGGAACCAAGACACGTTCTGGGGAGCCCTGGGGAGGAATGGGGAGACCTGCGGAACCAAGACACGTTTTGGGGAGCCCTGGGGAGGAATGGGGAGACCTGCGGAACCAAGACACGTTTTGGGGAGCCCTGGGGAGGAATGGGGAGCCTTGGGGAACCAAGACACGTTTTGGGGAGCCCTGGGGAGGAATGGGGAGCCCTGGGGAACCAAGACACATTCTGGGGAGCTCTGGGGAGGAATGGGGAGCCCCGAGAAACAAAGGCACGTTTTGGGGAGACCTGGGGAGGAATGGGGAGCCCTGGGGAACCAAGACACGTTTTGGGGAGCCCTGGGGAGGAATGGGGAGCCCTGGGGAACCAAGACACGTTTTGGGGAGCCCTGGGGAGGAATGGGGAGCCCTGGGGAACCAAGACACGTTTTGGGGAGCCCTGGGGAGGAATGGGGAGCTCTGGGGAACCAAGACATGTTTTGGGGAGCTCTGGGGAGGAATGGGGAGCCCCGAGAAACAAAGGCACGTTTTGGGGAGCCCTGGGGAGGAATAGGGAGCCCTGAGGAACCAAGACACGTTTTGGGGAGCCCTGGGGAGGAATGGGGAGACCTGCGGAACCAAGACACGTTTTGGGGAGCCCTGGGGAGGAATGGGGAGACCTGCAGAACCAAGACACGTTTTGGGGAGCCCTGGGGAGGAATGGGGAGACCCGAGGAACCAAGACACATTTTGGGGAGCCCTGGGGAGGAATGGGGAGCCCTGGGGAACCAAGACACATTTTGGGGAGCCCTGGGGAGGAATGGGGAGCTCTGGGGAACCAAGACATGTTTTGGGGAGCTCTGGGGAGGAATGGGGAGCCCCGAGAAACAAAGGCACGTTTTGGGGAGCCCTGGGGAGGAATAGGGAGCCCTGAGGAACCAAGACACGTTCTGGGGAGCCCTGGGGAGGAATGGGGAGACCTGCGGAACCAAGACACGTTTTGGGGAGCCCTGGGGAGGAATGGGGAGACCTGCGGAACCAAGACACGTTTTGGGGAGCCCTGGGGAGGAATGGGGAGACCCGAGGAACCAAGACACATTTTGGGGAGCCCTGGGGAGGAATGGGGAGACCCGAGGAACCAAGACACGTTTTGGGGAGCCGTGACGAACCAAGGCGAGCCCTGGAGAGAACTTGGCAGCCTCGGAGAATCAATACGAACCCTGGGGAGGACGGTGGATCTCAGGGGAGCCCCAGGGAGACGAGGCGATAGCTGGGGAGGGTCCGGGGAGCCCTGCAAGATGAGGGAGATCCTGGGGAGACCTTTGGAGTCCTGGGGAGGCAAAGCAAGCCCTGCATTGCTTTTTAGAAGAGTTTCTCATAGAATCTATTTATTACCATATTAATTATTGACCCCTCCCCTTCCCCAGGTGGTTTGGTCAGGGTGGTGGACGGGGCCTGGGCCGATTGACCCCTCCCCTTCCCCAGGGGATTGTGGGAAGGGGGTGGGCGGGGCCCGGGGTATTTGATCTGCAGCCCCTGGGCAGAGAGCTCATTTTACTCCAGGGTTGCTTTGGTGTTGGTTCTCTGCTGCTCCTTCAGCAGTGGGCAGCTTTTTAGCTGTTTAGTCAGCATGGACAGACGTGTTTGGAGAAGTGGAGGTGTCTGATAGAGGTAAGAGCTTCAGGAGCAGCAAAGGTTCAACAGCAGCTGTAGCAGAAAGTGTGTTTGTAACTATGTTTAATTTATTAAATCATTTTCAGGTGCCTCACTTTTTCCTAGAACTTCTGACTGCAATGAAAATGGAGCATTGTTTTTTTGGTTTTTACTGCTGTATACCAAGCTGCTGATGTAATCTCTTCTCTTAGGACTGACGCTCAGTTTATCTAGCGGGGGTTAGAGTGAGCGTCTTGTATCTGTAGATGGTGTTCTAGCACTTCTGCAGGAAGCAGCGGGGCCATAAGGCAGAGTGTCTTTCTGGCTCTGGGGTGGCTCATCGCCTGCCCTATCACCCACAGAACACGGTGTTGTCCCCAGAACCCTTGCAGCGGGCGGTGGCCCCTGGTGGATGGATGATTCAAATGTCCTTCCCAGAACTCAGCCAAGGTGAGCAGTGGCTGTTAGCCCAGTATTGGTAAATATTACCCTGGTGCTCGGTAGTGTGTGTCTGTTTTCTTTTCTTATTGCAGGGGATGAAGGGGAAACTGGCAACTGCAGGAAGATCCTTGTGAGCCCCTGTGGTGTTTTTCTACGTTCAGGATGGATCCAGTCCCTCGGCCCTCTGAAAGCTAAGTGGAGGCACGGGGGCTGGGGAGGGGCTGGGAATTGCAGGGGGGGGTTTAAAGTTCTCAGAGGGGAAAGGGCCGTCCAGGAACAGTCCCCTTTGGGTGGGTAAAGGGCGCAGGGAACCTTACAGTGCGATGCCAGCTAGGGCAGGGCAGCTCCAGCCTGTGTCTGCGTTGTTGTGTACTTCGGGAAGCCTGCCTTGCGCCGTTCAGACAATCCTGGGGTCTCGTGGTGCCCGAGGGGCACGACAGGCATCTCAGTGCCAACCCAGGGTCTGGAATGCCAGTGCCGATTGGCCTAGTGCCAATTGGGTGCCGGTTTTCCTGTATCAGCAGCCGAAAGCGTGGATGGTTCTTGCGCCTCGGACATTTCTGGTCAGTTGTTTTATGGTGGTGTTCAGGGCTGCGTGGGCAGCTCTGCTCTCTACCCATCCAGTCTCAGGGACTGGCACTTCAGGATGCTGGGAAGAAGTTCTTAGGTCTTGTGGGAGCGTTTTGCCAGTGCCGCCGTCTCGGTCGGTTGGTTTGTTTGTGCCAGTGCCGCCGTCTCGGTTGGTTGGTTTGTTTGTGCCAGTGCCGCCGTCTCGTAAGGGGCCGTGACGTTCGGCTCCTTTTTGTTTTGGGGTTGCAGTAGAGGCTTCTCGCGTCTCTTCTGCCTCCCCACAGGTTCTTTTGATCGATGCAGTCTCTGGTCTTGGAGTCATTCTCATTGTTGTGCGTTTTTGGTGCTGTTGCAGTCGTGCTGTTTGTAGCGTTCTGTGGAGCATCAGTCTTCGCATGTGCGCGTTTGGCTCGGAGCTGCTCTGCCCGCAGGCGTAGAGTCATGGGTGGGTGCACTGAGCCCTAGGAGTCCATGGTTAATCTCTTGATGTATGTAATAGTGTGGGCAAAAGTTGTACAATCATCTAGGATGGAGCAGCTGTGGGCAGGGGCAGTGGGCAGTCCCTTCACCAGTGTTTTAGGGACTCGATTAGAGCTTCTGCTGTTATTTATGAATAGAAAGCAGACCTGTGGAATGGTCAAGCTGTTGATCAGCATCTGGGTGACCTGTTGAATACCTTGGTTTCAGATGCAGAGGGAAAACTTGGCCCAAAAGAGCGACGGAAGAGGCAAGCCAAGCGCCATAAGCAGGTGGGCCGGTGTGAGGTCGCAGAGGGAAGGTGTGCAGTGTGCCTCTACGTAAGTTTGGTTGTTTCTCTATTTTATAGGTGTGAAGCGAAGAGGAAAGCAGGGTATCGGCACCGCAGCTCCTCGGGCAAGGTGAGCAAGGAGCGCAGGGCTGAAGCAGTGTCTCATTTCAGGTCTTTGTTTCTGGTGCAGGTACGAGCATCCTTTGCTTGTGTTTTACAGGTGGTAGCTGGGCCTCAACGTGGTCAACAGCGTGGCAGGTGAAGGTGACAGAGGCCAGGTGGGCGAGCAGCCCAGGTAAAGGGGCGGGACATGGGACCGTCTGCGGGCAGGCTGTGCTTCTGGGCAGTATCTGAGCATGCGCCTTTGTTTTAGCAGACGCTACAGGCAAGCTCGGAGGGGCGAAGCCGCACGCCTACCAGCAGCCAAGAAGGTGAGGAGGTGGTTGGTGGTCAGGAGCACAGTATTGCCTGGTGACTCGGTTCAGCATTTCTTTCTTGTTTTGCAGGAGCTTTGTGGACCCCTTTGGACTCAGAGGACCGTTTGCGGTGAGCAGGGGTAGGGGTGAGGAGGAGTGTGGGGCTGGGGACTTGTCCCAAGCACTAGAGCTCTTTTTCTGCTGTCTTAGGTGCCACGAGTGGTGAGGGTTCCTGCCTGCGCCCATGGCACGAGAGGCTGAATGGAACGCCTGGGAACTTCGGGGGAGGTGGGTGCTGTGGATGTCGTCGGTGTTGATGCACATGATATTTAGTGCTGGCACTGCTTAGTGAGCGTGTGTTAACTTGTGTTGTTGCAGATGTTGAAGAGGAACCCGGCAATGCAAGAAGATCCCCGTGAGCCCATGTGGTGTTTTCCTCCGTGGATGGATCCTGTCCCTCGGCCCTCTGAAAGCTAAGTGGAGGCACGGGGCCTGGGGAGGGGCTGGGAATTGCGGGGTGGGGGGGGCTAAAGGTCTCAGAGGGGAAAGGGCCGTCCGGGAACAGTCCCCTTTGGGTGGGTAAAGGGCGCAGGGAACCTTACAGTGCGATGCTAGCTCGGGCAGGGCAGCTCCAGCCTGTGTCTGCATTGTCGTGTACTTCGGGAAGCCTGCCTTGCGCCATTCAGACGATCCCGGGGTCTCGTCGTGCCCGAGGGGCACGACAGGCATCTCAGGCGCCATCCCGGGGTCTGGAATGCCGGTGCCGATTGGCCTAGTGCCAATTGGGTGCCGCTTTTCTTGTATCAGCAGCCGAAAGTGTGGATGGTTCTTGCGCCTCGGACGTTTCTGGTCAGTTGTTTTATGGTGTAGTTCTGGGCTGCGTGGGCAGCTCTGCTCCCTACCCATCCAGTCTAAGGGACTGGCACTTCAGGATGCTGGGAAGAAGTTCTTAGGTCTTGTGGGAGCGTTTTGCCAGTGCCGCCGTCTCTGTTTGCCGTGCCACTGCCGCCACCTCGTAAGGGGCCGTGATGTTCGGCTCCTTTTTGTTTTGGGATTGCAGTAGAGGCTCCTCGCCTCTCTTCTGCCTCCCCCCGGGTTCTTTTGATCGATGCAGTCTCTGTTGGAGTCGTTTTCATTGTTGAGCGTTTTTGGTGCTGTCACAGGCATGCTCTTTGTAGTGTTCTGTGGAACATCAGTGTGTGCGTTTGGCTCAGAGCTGCTCTGCCCGCAAGCGAAGAGTCATGGGTGGGTGGACTGAGCTCTAGGAATCCACGGTTAATCTGTTGAGATGTTAAATAGTATAGGTAAAGGTTGTACAGTCGTCTGGGACTGAGTAGCTGTGGGCAGGGGAATGGACAGTCCCTCAACCAGTGTTTTAGGGACTTGATTAGAGCTTCTGGTGTTGTTTGTAAATAGAAAGCAGTCCTGTGGAATGGTCAAGCTGTTGATCAGCATCTGGGTGACTTGTCGAATAACTCAATTTCAGATGCAGAGGGACACCTTGGCCCACAAGATTGATGGAAGAGGCAAGCGGGGAGCCGTGAGCAGGTGGGCCGGTGCGAGGTCTTGGAGGGATGGTGTGCTGTGTGCCTCTACGTAAGTTTGGTTGTTTCTCTATTTTATAGGTGTGAAGCGAAGAGGAAAGCCGGGTATCGGCACCGCAGCTCCTCGGGCAAGGTGAGCAAGGAGCGCTGGGCCGAAGCAGCGTCTCATTTCAGGTTTTGTGTTTCTGGTGCAGGTACGAGCATCCTTTGCTTGTGTTTTACAGCTGGTAGCTGGGCCTCAACGCGGTCAACAGCGTGGCAGGTGAAGGTGACAGAGGCCAGGTGGGCAAGCAGCCAAGGTAAAGGGGGGGGAGATGGGACCGTCTGCAGGCAGGCTGTGCTTTTGGGCAGCCTCTCAGCATGCGCAATTGTTTTAGCAGGCGCTACAGGCAAGCTCGGAGGGGCGAAGCCGCACACCGACCAGCAGCCAAGAAGGTGAGGCGGTGGTTGGTGTTCAGGAGCACAGTATTGCCAGGTGACTCGGCTCAGTGTTTCCTTCTTGTTTTGCAGGCGTTTTGTGGACCCTATGGCACAAGCAGCTGAATGGAATGCCTGGGAACCTAAGAGGAGGTGGGTGTTGTGGAAGGGGTCAGCGTTGACCTCACAATACTCCGTGCTGGCACTGCTTAGTGAGCGTGTGTTAACTTGTGTTGTTGCAGATGTTGAAGAGGAACCCGGCAATGCAAGAAGATCTCCGTGAGCCCATGTGGTGTTTTCCTCCGTGGATGGATCCAGTCCCTCGGCTCTCTGAAAGCTAAGTGGAGGCACGGGGCTTGGGGAGGGGCTGGGAACTGCAGGAGCGGGGGGCTAAAGGTCTCAGAGGGGAAAGTACCATCCAGGAACCGTCCCCTTTGGGTGGGTAAAGGGTGTAGGGAACCTCACAGTGCGATGCCAGCTAGGGCAGGGCAGCTCCAGCCTGTGTCTGCGTTGTCGTGTACTTCGGGAAGCCTGCCTTGCGCCGTTCAGACGATCCCGGGGTCTCGTCGTGCACGAGGGGCACGACAGGCATCTCAGGCACCGTCCCGGGGTCTGGAACGCCGGTGCCGATTGGCCTAGTGTCAATTGGGTGCCGCTCTTCTTGTATCAGCAGCCGAAAGCGTGGATGGTTCTTGCGCCTCGGACGTTTCTGGTCAGTTGTGTTTTATGGTGTTGTTCAGGGCTGCGTGGGCAGCTCTGCTCTCTACCCATCCAGTCTAAGGGACTGGCACTTCTTCCCAGCATCCTGAAGTCTTAGGGTTTAGCAGGAGCTACTTACACTTGCACCGTCTCGTAAGGAGCCGTGGTGTTCGGCTCCTTTTTGTTTTGGGGTTGCAGTAGAGGCTCCTCGCCTCACCACTGCCTCCCTGTAGTTTGTTCTGGTGCCATCTCTGTAGTTGGAGTTCTTTGCATTGTTGAATGTTTTTGGTGCTGTTGGAGTGGTGGTGTTTGTAGCGTTCTGTGCAGCGTCAGTCTGCACGTGTGCGTGTTTGTCTTGGAGCTGCTCTGCCCGGAGGCACGGAGTCCGGTGTGAGTGGACCGAGCCCCAGGCGTCCATGGTTAATCTATTGACACATTCAAGTCTGTAGGCAAAATCTGTACCATCATCCAGGCTAGAGTATCCATGGGCAGGGGGAGTGGGCAGTCCCTTCACTTGTGTTTTACAGTTGATACCAAAGATCATTGTTGACTAGCGTGCTGTTATTTCACAGACAGTGTCTTAACTAATTTTTATTTTCTTTGTAGGTGACCACGTTGTCATTATGAGTCTTTTTAGCTAAAGAAAATGCCTCTTAAGAGTGTATCACTTGTCATTAAAACCTTTCCTTCAAGGCAACAAAAGCAGCTACAGACTACGATCGCCACCTGTGAGATCAGGCCCGCATTGCACTTCTTTGAACAAATAGGATTCATTCAGAGAAAACACTACATTCAAGGCTGGCATGAAGTGGCTATGGACCGTAAACCGTATCTAGAGCTGCACAAAGCAAAGGCCTGTCTGAGGTCAGTGCAAAGGATCCACTAGGAAGTGAGAAGACTCCAGACTCAACTGTTGCTATGGGATTGAATCATGGTGTGAGGGGTGGGTAAATAGTCTGTAGGGGTATAAATACCCAGGAATTTCTACACTCGGGTGGGAACTCAGCTAAGGCGGCAGTTCGAGTCAGCCCTCCCGCCGTACCACTCTGTTCGGTTACTTGTTTTCATGGACTTTGCCTGAGAGTTTGCCTCAAGAGACCAAGGATCCGGACCGCAATCCACCAGACCCCAGGCCCCTGGAGGGGAGGTAAGGACGTCGAGGTGCAGAATGATGAAACTCTGAAATCCCAGCTAAGTGATATAAGGGGTTGAGTGAGCACATGCAATCCCTCGGCCATATATAAGTATAATCCCTTAGGTGTTTCCCCTACGCTCTGTGTATTGTAGACATGAGCTGTAGATCCATCTGGGGCTAAGTTTGGATCCAGCCACACCTAGACTCTTCTCCGAAGAAGAGTTTAGAAAGCAAGGGGCTCCATTCAGAACCTCACGACAGATACAAACTGTAGATCCAGCCAGGGGCTAAGTTTGCGTTCTGCCGCACTTAGACTCCTCTCTGAGCACGAGTTTAGTAAGCGACGAGGTTCCATCTGAACTTAGACTCGACAGGAGGGCCTCCCTTTAGCCTTCGGCATTTCCCATCCAGGTAGAGATTACTCTGATTCGAGTCTCATCTGAATATGCCCGGCATAATTTGTCAAAGCAGTAATAGTCCCCCTTGCCATCACTCTAACGTCGCACGGTATGCGATTTAAAACAGCCCTCAGCCAGCGGCGCCCCGAGTCACCCACCCGACACCAACCAATGTTGGCAGGATGGCGGGCGATGTCACCGATAACTTACTGAGGCACAGGGTGAGTTAGAGTTCCAGAATCTCGGAGGAATGAGCCTGTGGTAATTGACACAATTGGAAAGCTGTGGCAGAACAGCTGACTATGCTCAAGAGCCTTAGGAAGGATGGAAAGGGAATTAATAGCAAACAGTTAAGTACCTGCCCACAACCCACCTGTCAGGAGAGGAAAAGCCTCAACGGAGGAAAGCAAAATCCAAGGGAGGAGATAGGCACAAAACCGGCTGCACTATTGTCATTGTCAATGAAAATCGAGCTGCTGCAGAAACCTTTACAGGAAGAAAAGAAGAAACAAAAGGTAGAGGAAAGCATGACGTAATCCTTATGCAGACTTGTTGTCCTCCTGCCATGCCACTCATTAGGAAACCAATTGCATCTCCTGAAGGATGGGACAGAAATATAAGGGGTCACCCCGTGAGAGCGAACCACGGAAGGACGATTTGTCGTGTTTAGCAGAATATCTCAAACACGCAGCCGGACCCATCGTTAAAACAGAACAGTCTCGAGGACCTCCGTGTGACACCGCCACGTGATACCGTAAGGGCGTCGCTCCCGGGGATCTCCCAGAATTGGAGAATTTATCTGGAAAATTCAGCAGAAAACCAGGTGAAATCTTAAATTTGCAAGAATGATACAGGAGAAGACCAGGCGAAATGGAAACGAAGTATTTGCCGCCGGTCTCCCTAAGCGGTAGCGATCAAATACCGCTCACCGGAAGGGAAGCAAATGGCTTTTGGGGCGCAGGAGTTCTTAAACCTTGGACTCGGCTCAGACGACGACTGCCAGTCTATCACAGGCCAAGTAGTTTATAGGTTCTGCGGAGTAGCGGCCGTGGAACAGAGCGAACCCTCAAGGATCCCCATAAGACCTATTGAAGAGCTTCATCCGGCTGTTGGAAAAGCTGCCGGCATTAAAGCCACACATCAAGGAGCACACACTGATAATCTGACACACTTGAATCAACTTTGCAGCACCAAAGCCACCGAGAAGAGGAGCGAGGTTCGTCGGAGCGCAAAAACCGAGGGAAAGGAGCGGCACTCGTAGTGAAGCATCCTCCTTTTATTTTTTTCTCGGCGCGAAGCCCAAGGTTTTCGAAGGGGACGGAGCGGCGACGTCACGAGGCGCGCGGTCGGGCAGTTCCAGGGGCGGCTGTGGAACAGGGGCGATCTCTGTCCAGGCGGTCGGGTGGTTAAATTACAGTGGCGTAAGCGAGGGTTGGAACGGAGCGGATGGTGAATGAGCGGTAGTTTCAGAATGTGCCAGAACTTGAGTAGGAGCCGCCTGTTTTTATCCACAGTTTGTATGTAATGCCGACATAGTAGAAAATTTTTTTTAAAGGTAGAGTAACAAAACGCTCAGCCAGGGAAAGGTTTATTTCAGCACAGCCGGTTGTTTTTATTCCCCGGTCCCAGCCACTCTGCCGGACAGCATTCATCACTGTTTGTTTGGCGGTCAGCGTCAGGCCAGGGTTTTTGCAGACAGAGTGGCGTTTGTCAACCTCAGCAGCAGCAATTCCACAAGCACCCGGGGACCCATCGCAGGGGCGGGCGACGGAGCGGCCGTGCCGGGAGCGCGGTCGGGGTCGGTATGGGAGCCGACGAGCGGCGTGTTTGGACAGCGTGAAGCGTGGAGCGAATGGGGTTTGGGGTTGAGCGTATTTGTCTTTGCAGGTTAATGTGGTAGGTAGTTTGGAATATTAAAAAGAGAGAGTAAAAAATCCCCAGCTGGCTTTTTTACCAATTTTCTCCCGGTTGGGTGTTGTGGGTGTTTCTGTTGTGTTTTCCCCAGTCTCAGCTGCTCTGCAAGGTGACGTTCGTCACCCATGTAGGGACAGAGGTAGGGCCGGGACCGGGGTTTTTGCCGGCAGGGTGAGTTTAGAGGCTCCCGAGAACAGCATCCCCAAGGGGCGACGCCCGAAGGGGGAGGCGGCACGAGGGGAAGAGCGGCAGCAGCGTGAGGGTGTGCAGGTTTTGGTACAGGAGTAGTGGTATGTTTTTAGCTGTGTGATGTGGTATGAATGTGGTTTGGGGTTGTAGGTATTTGTCCTTGCAATTTAATAGTTTCTCCTTTTTACAGGTACATTTCAAATTTAAAACAGAAAAAAAAAAAACCCCAGCCGGGGGATTTTTTTTTTTCCCTCCCCCGGCTGGGTTTTTTTTTCCCCGGTCCCGGCCGCTCTGCGAGGCGACGTTCATCGCCATCGTTGGGACGCAGGTTGTGCTCGGGCCAGGGTTTTCCCAGGCAGGGTGAATTGTAATTATTTTTTGGAGGCTCCCGGGAGCAGCGTTCCCGAGGGGCGGCAGCGCAGGGCGGAGGATGGCAGCAGCGTGGGGGTGCGGTGGTTTAGGTAGGTGAAGGAGTGGTGTGTTTTAGCTGTGTGATGTGGTTTGGGGTTGTGGGTATTTGTCCTTGCAATTAAATAGTTTTTCTTTTTCCAGTTACATTTCAAATTTAAAACTGGAAAAAGAAAACAAAAAAAAGAAACCCCAGCCGGGGGATTTTTTTTTTTCCCTCCCCCGGCTGGGTTTTTTTTTCCCCGGTCCCGGCCGCTCTGCGAGGCGACGTTCATCGCCATTGTTTGGACGCAGGTCATGCTCGGGCCGGGGTTTTTGCAGGCAGGGTGTATTTAAGGTTTTTTTGGAGGCCCCCGGGAGCAGCGTTCCCGAGGGGTGGCAGCGCAGGGGGGAGGATGGCAGCAGCGTCAGGGTGCGGTGGTTTAGGTAGGTGAAGGAGTGGTGTGTTTTAGCGGTGTGATGGGGTTTGAATGTGGTTAGGGGTTGTGGGTATTTGTCCTTGCAATTTAATAGTTTTTTCCTTTTTCAGTTAAATTTCAAAATAAAAACAGGAAAAAAAAAAAAAACCCAGCCGGGGGATTTTTTTTTTTTTCCCCTCCCCCGGCTGGGTTTTTTTTGTTCCCCGGTCCCGGCCGCTCTGCGAGGCGACGTTCATCGCCATTGTTTGGACGCAGGTAGTGCTCGGGCCGGGGTTTTTGCAGGCAGGGTCATTTTTAGAGGCCACTGGGAACAGGTTTTGGCAAAAGCTATTTTGTGTTGAGGCAATGTGAGTCCTTGCGAGGAGGTCCGTTTAATGGATAGTCCTGGGAAGACAAATCTGAAAGTTGTTGTTGAAGGGTAGGAGTAGTTTGACTAAATGGCCTGTGAGTAGGACAGGGTTGTGATAGGAGCGAGTTATCCTCTCTAATGTGATGCCGTGATAGCTGTAATAAGGATGAGGCGGTTATTTGTTATGTGATGTAAAAAAGGAGAGTTTTTGTTTGGCCTGCCGTACTTGAAGAAATGATGATGTAAAGGAGCTGCAGTGAAGCAGGAATTTGTTCTGTAGCGCAGTCAGGGCAATGTTGAAATAAAGAATGAGTCAAATGTCTGCTGTCATGTAAGAAATGCCGTAATAAAAATTTAGGAAAGTTGATGTAGTTCCATTCAGCCTGACGCACTGCCACAAATGATATAGAAAAGCTGTAATAAAGAGGAGATTGTTCTCTAAAGGCAACCGTGATAAGGGAACATTGCCGGCAGAAAACAAACTGCTTTTTATCACAGAGATGAAATAAATGCAGCTGAAGTTGTAAAACTTTTCATTTGCCAGTTGCACTAAAGTCAGAGCTGTAATGAAGCTAGTAAGGCAGACTTGCATTTTCTTGTCTGCTGTCATTTGTGGTTAGAGAGGGCCATAGTCTGACATCAGGAGGTGGTGTGTGAGGGTCGGACTCTTCTTTGACATTTGTATGTTAGAGTTTGTCTGGCAGTGTGTTGGAGAATTCTAAAAGCACCGTCCAAGTTTGTTTGGAATTTGAGCGATCTGTGGGTCTCAAGTGTTGGAGTTGTGCGAGACTTTAGGCAGAGTTTGCAGTTACAATAGGGTTTGTTTTGAACGGTATGCAGCATGTTGGAATAATTTTAAATTCAGTTTAAATAGAGAAATTCCAGGAGTAGAAAAGGACATGCTCCAGGGGAGTAATTAGTAAAACAAGGCGATTTTAAAATAAAACCCCTAATTACTCCCCTGGAGCATTCAAATTCCTGGTGCTGCACCGGACATATAGTTTTTACTCTTTTTCTATACAAAACAACATGCCACACCCACTCTAGTATCCAATAGGGGGGTTAGGGTTAGGGTTAGGGTTAGGGTTAGGGTTAGGGTTAGGTTAGGGTTAGGGTTAGGGTTAGGGTTAGGGTTAGGGTTAGGGTTAGGGTTAGGGTTAGGGTTAGGGTTAGGTTAGGGTTAGGGTTAGGGTTAGGGTTAGGGTTAGGGTTAGGGTTAGGGTTAGGGTTAGGGTTAGGGTTAGGGTTAGGGTTAGGGTTAGGGTTAGGGTTAGGGTTAGGGTTAGGGTTAGGGTTAGGGTTAGGGTTAGGGTTAGGGTTAGGGTTAGGGTTAGGGTTAGGGTTAGGGTTAGGGTTAGGGTTAGGGTTAGGGTTAGGGTTAGGGTTAGGGTTAGGGTTAGGGTTAGGGTTAGGGTTAGGGTTAGGGTTAGGGTTAGGGTTAGGGTTAGGGTTAGGGTTAGGGTTAGGGTTAGGGTTAGGGTTAGGGTTAGGGTTAGGGTTAGGGTTAGGGTTAGGGTTAGGGTTAGGGTTAGGGTTAGGGTTAGGGTTAGGGTTAGGGTTAGGGTTAGGGTTAGGGTTAGGGTTAGGGTTAGGGTTAGGGTTAGGGTTAGGGTTAGGGTTAGGGTTAGGGTTAGGGTTAGGGTTAGGGTTAGGGTTAGGGTTAGGGTTAGGGTTAGGGTTAGGGTTAGGGTTAGGGTTAGGGTTAGGGTTAGGGTTAGGGTTAGGGTTAGGGTTAGGGTTAGGGTTAGGGTTAGGGTTAGGGTTAGGGTTAGGGTTAGGGTTAGGGTTAGGGTTAGGGTTAGGGTTAGGGTTAGGGTTAGGGTTAGGGTTAGGGTTAGGGTTAGGGTTAGGGTTAGGGTTAGGGTTAGGGTTAGGGTTAGGGTTAGGGTTAGGGTTAGGGTTAGGGTTAGGGTTAGGGTTAGGGTTAGGGTTAGGGTTAGGGTTAGGGTTAGGGTTAGGGTTAGGGTTAGGGTTAGGGTTAGGGTTAGGGTTAGGGTTAGGGTTAGGGTTAGGGTTAGGGTTAGGGTTAGGGTTAGGGTTAGGGTTAGGGTTAGGGTTAGGGTTAGGGTTAGGGTTAGGGTTAGGGTTAGGGTTAGGGTTAGGGTTAGGGTTAGGGTTAGGGTTAGGGTTAGGGTTAGGGTTAGGGTTAGGGTTAGGGTTAGGGTTAGGGTTAGGGTTAGGGTTAGGGTTAGGGTTAGGGTTAGGGTTAGGGTTAGGGTTAGGGTTAGGGTTAGGGTTAGGGTTAGGGTTAGGGTTAGGGTTAGGGTTAGGGTTAGGGTTAGGGTTAGGGTTAGGGTTAGGGTTAGGGTTAGGGTTAGGGTTAGGGTTAGGGTTAGGGTTAGGGTTAGGGTTAGGGTTAGGGTTAGGGTTAGGGTTAGGGTTAGGGTTAGGGTTAGGGTTAGGGTTAGGGTTAGGGTTAGGGTTAGGGTTAGGGTTAGGGTTAGGGTTAGGGTTAGGGTTAGGGTTAGGGTTAGGGTTAGGGTTAGGGTTAGGGTTAGGGTTAGGGTTAGGGTTAGGGTTAGGGTTAGGGTTAGGGTTAGGGTTAGGGTTAGGGTTAGGGTTAGGGTTAGGGTTAGGGTTAGGGTTAGGGTTAGGGTTAGGGTTAGGGTTAGGGTTAGGGTTAGGGTTAGGGTTAGGGTTAGGGTTAGGGTTAGGGTTAGGGTTAGGGTTAGGGTTAGGGTTAGGGTTAGGGTTAGGGTTAGGGTTAGGGTTAGGGTTAGGGTTAGGGTTAGGGTTAGGGTTAGGGTTAGGGTTAGGGTTAGGGTTAGGGTTAGGGTTAGGGTTAGGGTTAGGGTTAGGGTTAGGGTTAGGGTTAGGGTTAGGGTTAGGGTTAGGGTTAGGGTTAGGGTTAGGGTTAGGGTTAGGGTTAGGGTTAGGGTTAGGGTTAGGGTTAGGGTTAGGGTTAGGGTTAGGGTTAGGGTTAGGGTTAGGGTTAGGGTTAGGGTTAGGGTTAGGGTTAGGGTTAGGGTTAGGGTTAGGGTTAGGGTTAGGGTTAGGGTTAGGGTTAGGGTTAGGGTTAGGGTTAGGGTTAGGGTTAGGGTTAGGGTTAGGGTTAGGGTTAGGGTTAGGGTTAGGGTTAGGGTTAGGGTTAGGGTTAGGGTTAGGGTTAGGGTTAGGGTTAGGGTTAGGGTTAGGGTTAGGGTTAGGGTTAGGGTTAGGGTTAGGGTTAGGGTTAGGGTTAGGGTTAGGGTTAGGGTTAGGGTTAGGGTTAGGGTTAGGGTTAGGGTTAGGGTTAGGGTTAGGGTTAGGGTTAGGGTTAGGGTTAGGGTTAGGGTTAGGGTTAGGGTTAGGGTTAGGGTTAGGGTTAGGGTTAGGGTTAGGGTTAGGGTTAGGGTTAGGGTTAGGGTTAGGGTTAGGGTTAGGGTTAGGGTTAGGGTTAGGGTTAGGGTTAGGGTTAGGGTTAGGGTTAGGGTTAGGGTTAGGGTTAGGGTTAGGGTTAGGGTTAGGGTTAGGGTTAGGGTTAGGGTTAGGGTTAGGGTTAGGGTTAGGGTTAGGGTTAGGGTTAGGGTTAGGGTTAGGGTTAGGGTTAGGGTTAGGGTTAGGGTTAGGGTTAGGGTTAGGGTTAGGGTTAGGGTTAGGGTTAGGGTTAGGGTTAGGGTTAGGGTTAGGGTTAGGGTTAGGGTTAGGGTTAGGTTAGGGTTAGGGTTAGGGTTAGGGTTAGGGTTAGGGTTAGGGTTAGGGTTAGGGTTAGGGTTAGGGTTAGGGTTAGGGTTAGGGTTAGGGTTAGGGTTAGGGTTAGGGTTAGGGTTAGGGTTAGGGTTAGGGTTAGGGTTAGGGTTAGGGTTAGGGTTAGGGTTAGGGTTAGGGTTAGGGTTAGGGTTAGGGTTAGGGTTAGGGTTAGGGTTAGGGTTAGGGTTAGGGTTAGGGTTAGGGTTAGGGTTAGGGTTAGGGTTAGGGTTAGGGTTAGGGTTAGGGTTAGGGTTAGGGTTAGGGTTAGGGTTAGGGTTAGGGTTAGGGTTAGGGTTAGGGTTAGGGTTAGGGTTAGGGTTAGGGTTAGGGTTAGGTTAGGGTTAGGGTTAGGGTTAGGGTTAGGGTTAGGGTTAGGGTTAGGGTTAGGGTTAGGGTTAGTTAGGGTTAGGGTTAGGGTTAGGGTTAGGGTTAGGGTTAGGGTTAGGGTTAGGGTTAGGGTTAGGGTTAGGGTTAGGGTTAGGGTTAGGGTTAGGGTTAGGGTTAGGGTTAGGGTTAGGGTTAGGGTTAGGGTTAGGGTTAGGGTTAGGGTTAGGGTTAGGGTTAGGGTTAGGGTTAGGGTTAGGGTTAGGGTTAGGGTTAGGGTTAGGGTTAGGGTTAGGGTTAGGGTTAGGGTTAGGGTTAGGGTTAGGGTTAAGGGTTAGGGTTAGGGTTAGGGTTAGGGTTAGGGTTAGGGTTAGGGTTAGGGTTAGGGTTAGGGTTAGGGTTAGGGTTAGGGTTAGGGTTAGGGTTAGGGTTAGGGTTAGGGTTAGGGTTAGGGTTAGGGTTAGGGTTAGGGTTAGGGTTAGGGTTAGGGTTAGGGTTAGGGTTAGGGTTAGGGTTAGGGTTAGGGTTAGGGTTAGGGTTAGGGTTAGGGTTAGGGTTAGGGTTAGGGTTAGGGTTAGGGTTAGGTTAGGGTTAGGGTTAGGGTTAGGGTTAGGGTTAGGGTTAGGGTTAGGGTTAGGGTTAGGGTTAGGGTTAGGGTTAGGGTTAGGGTTAGGGTTAGGGTTAGGGTTAGGGTTAGGGTTAGGGTTAGGGTTAGGGTTAGGGTTAGGGTTAGGGTTAGGGTTAGGGTTAGGGTTAGGGTTAGGGTTAGGGTTAGGGTTAGGGTTAGGGTTAGGGTTAGGGTTAGGGTTAGGGTTAGGGTTAGGGTTAGGGTTAGGGTTAGGGTTAGGGTTAGGGTTAGGGTTAGGGTTAGGGTTAGGGTTAGGGTTAGGGTTAGGGTTAGGGTTAGGGTTAGGGTTAGGGTTAGGGTTAGGGTTAGGGTTAGGGTTAGGGTTAGGGTTAGGTTAGGGTTAGGGTTAGGGTTAGGGTTAGGTTAGGGTTAGGGTTAGGGTTAGGGTTAGGTTAGGGTTAGGGTTAGGGTTAGGGTTAGGGTTAGGGTTAGGGTTAGGGTTAGGGTTAGGGTTAGGGTTAGGGTTAGGGTTAGGGTTAGGGTTAGGGTTAGGGTTAGGGTTAGGGTTAGGGTTAGGGTTAGGGTTAGGGTTAGGGTTAGGGTTAGGGTTAGGGTTAGGGTTAGGGTTAGGGTTAGGGTTAGGGTTAGGGTTAGGGTTAGGGTTAGGGTTAGGTTAGGGTTAGGGTTAGGGTTAGGGTTAGGGTTAGGGTTAGGGTTAGGGTTAGGGTTAGGGTTAGGGTTAGGGTTAGGGTTAGGGTTAGGGTTAGGGGTAGGGTTAGGGTTAGGGTTAGGGGTTAGGGTTAGGGTTAGGGTTAGGGTTAGGGTTAGGGTTAGGGTTAGGGTTAGGGTTAGGGTTAGGGTTAGGGTTAGGGTTAGGGTTAGGTTAGGGTTAGGGTTAGGGTTAGGGTTAGGGTTGGTTAGGGTTAGGGTTAGGGTTAGGGTTAGGGTTAGGTTAGGGTTAGGGTTAGGGTTAGGGTTAGGGTTAGGGTTAGGGTTAGGGTTAGGGTTAGGGTTAGGGTTAGGGTTAGGGTTAGGGTTAGGGTTAGGGTTAGGGTTAGGGTTAGGGTTAGGGTTAGG